>NC_062290.1:22919344-23219344 GCF_902655055.1 Lutra lutra
CCTAGAGGCAATCACTTTCTACTCTTTTGCCTTATTTTTTAGTATTTGAACTTGAGACATTGTTTGCTGACTTCACAGTGTGGAAGGTAAACATTTGGTTTTCCCCTACCCTCTGCTACTCATGGTATGAATGGCAAATGTTTATGGTGTCAGTGTGGTAAAATTATAGTTTGGGCTGATAAATTTAGTATTTACATTTCTATTACATTATTCAGATGTGAGTCATATAGCGAACTATGATCATGTTTCCTTACGTGTGCTGCCTTTTTTTTCCCTTGGATATAATAATTTCCCTTTTTTGTTTGTTAATTTTTAAATATACTTTATTTTTTTAAGATTTATTTTATCTTATTTATTTGAGAAAAATAAAGAGAGCATGAGAGGGGAGAGGTCAGAGGGAGAAACAGACTTCCCACATCGAGTCTGATGTGGGGCTTGATCCCAGGACCCCGAGATCATGACCTGAGCCGAAGGCAAAAGCTTAACCAACTGAGCCACCCAGGCAACTGAGCCACCCAGGCGCCCCCTTAATATACTTTAAAGAGGCCAGCCATGAACACTTCCAGATGCTTTAATTTCCTTTCAGTACTTTCATTCACATGCTTATTCTAATAGTTTTGTCCTCTGATCCCTCTCAGAGCATTCTGACCTGCTCCAGTGTATACAGTTTGCCCTCTAGACCTGGTGTACAGCTGTCACTCTGGATTCACATTTGCCACCATCCTGGGGATGCTCTTTGCAGCTGATCTGTAGTCAGTCTCCTACTCTTGTTTTCAAGGTTGCATTAACCTATCATGTTACTCAGAAGGCTTTAAAGATAAATATTTCAAGACTTTCTTTTTCTTATATTATCTCTATTTCCTGCAAGGTGCTTTTTTCTATTCATAGCCCTAGGATATTTAATAGTCCTGGATGTCTGCTTACAAGTGAATGGAACTAGTTGACAGTAGTATCACTGTAGGGTGAGCTGATTACGTTGATGTTGGAAAACTGATTTAAGTATTGTTTTGTCTCTTCTTATTGACTGAACAGTTTCTCTAGAAGAGACTCTCACAATCTCTTGCCTGGAGGGTGAAGGCCCAGCAGCCGACACTTGGAAGCTGAGCGGAGGAAGCAGACTAAAGTATGTATGTGTTAAATTTTCATTTTTAGTAAAGCATACTTGCCCCTAATTGGTTCCCCTAGTTCTAGATACCATCTATTTTTTCCTTTTGTTGGCTTACAACCCTCCTGGCAACTTCCCCTGGTGTAATTTGAAACTGGTCCCTGTACTCAGAGGGCAAGAAAGACTGAAGAAAGACACAGGCCACTCCAGGTTAGTAGGTGGGCAGTTTTAATAAACAAAAGGAACTTAAACATATGAGGCTTGACTTGGCCAGCAGCAAGAGGGATGGATCCCCACACCTGCCCATCAAATCTGAAAAGTTGGTGAAGAGGCCTGAACTGAGTTCAGAACACCACATTGGTGTTCTCTACACTACATCACTATCTCAAGGTTGTGTCCCTGGAGCAATCTCTAGGAGTGGGAAAGGCAGGTGGGACCCACATTCTAGGACACGAAAAGAGTGAGGAGCCTCAGAGCACCTAGATCCAGCTCACAGGTCAGTTGGCGGTCACATTTTTTCAATGACATTCCCCAACATCCTTCCAGAAAATAAATTTCTGTCTTCTCCCAAGGTGGGATAGTGTAAAATGGAGATGGAATGGGGCCAGAGAGAGAACTTTCAATAAGTTTGCAGTAGGTTTCTTATTAGACCATGCTCCTCACCCTAACTTTAGATGATGTTGCCAGTTGCTGGGCCTATTGGACCTGGCTTTCTCCATTGATGGTGTAGAATGCTCTATCTCAGGTTTGGTTTTTTTTTTTTGTTTGTTTTTGTTTTTGTTTTTAGTTTCCAGGCATTTTATATTAGAAATCCAAAACCTCTCCAAAATGGGGTGCTGTGAAAAATCAGACCTCTCATAAGAACCATCAAAAGTATGGCCCCACAAGGTAGAAGCATAACAGTAGTTTAGAGGAATGTAATTACAGATCAAAAGGCCCCTACGAGTTCCAAGGATTGCTGTGAGTTCTTTTATAACAACTGAGAAACATCTATGGGGTCAGATAAAATTCCTTGGTCACTCAAACATAGCCTTCTCATTGCCTTTTTCCTTCTGAGTCCTGCTGACCCCTTGCCCCATTGTTTATTTCTGTAGGATTTTTTTTTTTTTTTGAGAATATATATATATAACATGAGCCATTTGTAAGCAAGAGAATGATAATAATACCAACTAAAATGATGGTGTAGTGCCATTTATGCTGATGTGGAGAAACCCCAAATTTTAAATGCCAAGAGGCTTGCCTGATTGTGCTGAAAGATGAAATGGTTTTGATTAGATATTTGGGAATGGTTTGATTGGAAACGGGTGAAAGTGTTTGGTCTGTCTAGATGCTTTGTGGCTCTCAGATCGAGTGTCTGATAGCCTGTGTGTATTCAGACAGCATAATCCAGGATGCTGCAATGCCAAGTCTGTGCTTCATCGAAGCAGAGACATGGCTTCAGACTTGGGGAATGAAGAAGTGTGTAAGGTCGTGCAATGTGCTCTCGAAGGGCCAAGATGCTAATTCAACTATGAATTCCTGATAATTCCATGGGTTTGCTTGCTCAGCCACAAACAAAAACAATTTAAATTATCAGCCTTTCATTATGTCTGGGTTGTCTCTCTTTCCCTTTTTTGCTGTCTTTAAAGAAAGTGATCTTTATCTAGATTCGCAGCTGACTTTTACTCTATATCATTCCCTTATATCTCGGGTCTTTCTAATTATGACTCAGCCAGTTCTTCTCCGGCCTCCCAAAGTTTGTCATTCTCTCCCCTCTTTTTTCCATTTTTTAAATTGAAGGATAATATATGTAGTGAAAAGCACATAAATTACAAGTGTATATTCAATGAATTTTGACAATGTGAACATACTCATGTAACATTTTAACACTTCTGAAGGCTTCCCTTCATTTACCCAAAGATAATCTCTATTCTGAATTCTATCACTTCTATCAGTTCTATGAGTTTGAGCTATTTTTAAATTTTGTATAAATTATATAGCACATATTCTTTAGCATTTGGCTTCCTTTGTTCCACATAATGTTTGTAATATTCAAAAGTTTATTGGGTCATCATATTCCATTGTATAAAAACACTGTAATTTCTTTATCTCCTCTACTACTGATGGGTATTTGGGTTGTTTCCAATTTGGGGCTATTATGAATAATGCTTCTATGAACAATGCTGTGTACCTTTTTGGTGACTATAATGAATTTCTTTGCATATATATATACCTAGAAGTGGAATTGTTGGATCACAGAGTGTGCACTTGCTCTACTTTAGTACATACAACTAAACAGTTTTCTAAAGTTTTTGTAACAATTTATGCTTCTATCAGCAGTGTAAAAGAGTTCCAGTTGCTCCATATTCTCACCAGCTCTTCATATTTCCTTTTAGTTTTTGCCATTCTGCCATTCTAGTTTTAATCTGCATTTCCCTAATAACTAATTATGTCAGGAACCTTTTCATATGTGTATTGGCTATCAATTTTTGTAAAGCAACTAATGAAATTCTTTAGAAAAAATTTAAAAATTAATTATCTGATCTGTCTTTATATATATATTAATCAACCTTGAATTCATTGTAATATATTATATATCTTTATATAACTGGACTTAATTTGCTATTATTTTGATTAGGATTTTGTATGTATACTCCAGAAAGAGACTGGAGAGCAAGTTTATTGTCTTGTTCCTCTCAGATTTTGATAATCAAATTATCCTTGGATGGGAAATGTTTCCTTTTTTTCTTGTCTCTGGAAAAATTTATATAAAATAACTGTTTTTTAAAAAATAAGTATTAGGAAGAATTTTTATGACAGATTAAATTTCTTACTTAAATATGGAACTATCCATATTTTCTTTTTTTATACGTCAGAGCTGTGTTTTGTGGGAATTTATTGATTGCATCTAAATTTTCAAATTTATTGGCATAAAATTTTTGATAATATTTTATTTTCTTTTTAATTCTGTAGGGACTGTTACGATTCTCCACTGTTCATTTCTGGTAATGGTTCTTTTCTACCTTCTTTCTTTATCTTCACTTTTGATAAAATGTTTATAAATCTTATTTTTCTTTTTAAAGAATCAAACAATTGGTTTTCTGATCTTTTCTATTATATGTTTATTTTCTTCTTCATTCATTTCTTCTTTTACCCTTATTATTGTCTTCCTTCTGCTTTTTTGAGGTATTTAATTTATTATTCTTTTTATAGCTTCTTGGGAGGTAATTTAGGTAATAGATCTTAAGTGTTTTTTTTTTTTCTTTTAACATATGCTATAGCTGAATTTTGTAAGTTTTCATGCATCTTTTTAAAAAGTTTTCATTTATTTCAAACTATTCTCTTTTCAGCTGATTTCTTCTTTGGCAATAGGTTACTTATAACTATACTGTGTAAGTTCTAAATATTTGGTCACTTTTTAAACTTATCCTTTTGCAGTGAATTTCTACCTTAATTGCATTATGATTAGAAAACATACTACAACCATAGTAAGTTCTCACAAAATTAGCTGCTTTATTAGTGTATGATAATGGTTATCATCTAGCTGTGGTTCACTCCTACTTTGCTTATTTCTCCTTCACTTTAACAGCACGAAGGCCTTGTGTAAGTCACTTTACTTCTCTCAGATTTGTTTTCATGCACCTTGAAAGAGAGAGTTGGATAAATGAGCTCTAAAATTTCCTCCATAACTCAAATATTCTATTATTCTATGTTATCTTTGTGCTCTTAACTAGAATTCATCAGCATGATAGTAAAAGGGAATCCATAGAGCAAATTTTATTATTTGTTCACATAATAAGAGCTGTAATTAGTAAAATAATTCACATTTCACCAAAACACAGACTTAATTTTATTTAATTAAGAATAAATCAGGGGTGACTGGCTGACTCAATTGGTGGAGCGTGTGACTCTTGATATTGGGGTTATGAGTTCAAACTCCACATTGGGTGTAGAGATTACTTAAGAATAAAATTTTAAAAAAAGAATAAATCATTATATTTATGTTTTTAAAAAGGGTATGTAACAATTAATAATGTGTGCTGCTCCTGCCTTTTAAGACATGCTTGATTTTCAGAGAGATCATGAATGAAAACATTGAAATACCCTCATAGAAAGCTATAATCTTATCATAGAGATCCTGAGTAAATCCAGGAAATCTTGGAAAATTGCAAGAGGAAAATGATTTTCTCACAAATTTTAGCCTTAAGTCATAGAGTGCTCTCTTCCAAATGCAGCTTGCTCTTGACACATTTTGTTAATGAGCACTCTGCTTTACTATGAACAAGACAAAGTTATTTCAGACTCAAGTTATGAATGTTTCCTTCTTGTCCTGTGCATGGGAAATACTTGTGGATTTTTTTCTGATAATGAACTTTTAAATTTTTTTTTGACGATTTTGATTCTTGGAGAAAGGAATCAAGATTGACATAAAGAAGTAAATTGAGATTTTGTCTTGTTAGCAGCTTTTGAGGTTTTAGCAGATAGGCCTTCTAGTTTGTTATGCATTGTACTAAAGCACACTGATTCTTTTAGGCTTTGGGTAGTTTTTACATTGAAAATTGTGATCACTCTTTAAACATTTGATATACAAATACATTGTGAGAGGTTATTTACCACCCCGCATATTTTTCTTCTTCTTTTTCTTTTTGATGAGAACATTTAAATTCTATTCTTAGCAAATTTCAATTATACAAAATAGTGTTATCAACTATAGTCAAAATGTTTTACATTAGATTCTCAGACCTTATTCATAGTATAGCTGTAAGTTTGTCTCCTTTACTAACCTCTCTTGATCACCTCCCCCACTCTATCCCAGCCCCTGGCAACAACTTGTCTACTCTCTGTTCACTTCTAATTGTTATTCTAGACTCTTGGTTGACTCATGTACCTTCTAAAGAGTTTTAACCTGGGAGAATCTTGGACATAGAAAGGCTTGGATTCCATGTCAGTAAATAAAATAGCAAAACTTTCTGAGATTGCCCCTTTGCATAATCCTACATGCAAAAGCATGATTTAGTTTTTTAAGGGATAGTTTAAAGGAAGAAAAAAGAAGACTTAAGCCAACAGTTATCTAATATTCCTTATCACCAACCTTAAAACAAGATAATGATTCATTTCTAGTAGTTTACTCACGAAGAGGCATGGTTATCCTTAGAGACTACCCTTCTGTTATCATGGCTTCAGGCTTGACCTCCTGAATTCTTTCTATTCTGCTTGTCCACAATGGCATACAAACTCTCTTTACCTTTGGTATCCGCTTGCTTCCAGTCTCCTGTTTTCTTTCTTGGACTTCACATTCTGGACTGTCCCTTTTTTCCTTGGTATATATTTGCCTGGGACTTAAAATTTCCTTTCCCCCCTTTCCATGCTTTGTGGCTATGGTGAATAAAACCACCTCCATCCTTAATCTTGGTTCCCGAAGCTCATTTTTCCAATTTGCTATTTCAAAGTCCACAAAACTTTACCCAGAGAAGTAGTGATGGGTCTAATCTCACCTTTTAGGGCTTTGTATCTCCCAGAAGAACTTGGATGCAAATAGTTGTTTCCAACTGGCATTTCTTACAGTTTACGTGGAAGAAAGCTTAAGAGGAGGATCCTGGAGGAAAGTGAGACTGGTTTGCTTGCTTTTGTGCTCCAATACTAACTACCACTAGTTCATTAATTTACATTCTGGGGTGTAAGAATCTGTGACTCCTTGTTAAATACTTTTAACTTACTCTAGAGATTCTTATCTTCAGTAGTAGGGACATTTTTTCTGCCTCAGAAATTTCAAAATGCAAATAACAGTAGCAAAAACAACAGCAAAAAAAATTGTAACATTTATTGAGAACTAACTATGGTCCTATCCCCCTTTATATGCATTCTCTCAACAACAACAACAACATAATGAGCTAGATCCTATCATAATCCTCATTTCAGAGAGGTTTAGAGAGGCAAATAAATTGCCTAAGGCCACACAGCTAGTATATATTGAAATTTGGAAAAACATCCAGTTCTGCTTTTTAGAAAACCCAGCTCTTAATTACTAGAATATTGCCTTCTTCTCTGCTCCATGGTTTAATATTCCAGAATGATTTCTGGGATGTGTGGTTTGGCTTACTATTAATGCCAAATTGGAGGTTTTGCATTAAAAGCCTTTTATTACTGATAGTATGTGATTAAGAATGTTTGAGCAATAATAACATTTTATATTTGATACAGTTTTTTACTATATAGGACATATTTTCCATACTTCAGTACTCATATTAATCCTGTATGGGTGTCTGCTATAAAGATGAAAAATTTGATCTTTAAATGCCCAAGTTCCATGCAGAATCAAAACATGGGCATAGTCTTTTGACAACTGTATTATTCTTCCTAATGCAAGATTCTATATTACTGCTTACCAGAATTACTCCAAATGTCTCTGAAATGGAATTTCAGCTGTGTGCTAGCTCTAGTACTTTTTGGAGATGATAAGAAGAACCAATTGTAAGAATATTTCAACATTTTGTATATAGAAGAATCCTAGTCAACATTCACAATCTTATGTGCCATAAAGGAGATTGTATCTTATAGGATTTCATGAAGAAATCTCCCCATGGTCACCAAGAGAAAGAACCTCTGATTCCTTTATCCCCACTATTCCTGCGACATCCCCTGTATATTATTAGAAAGTCAGCAGCAGCCTTCTATAGTCTTCCAAGTGCAGCACCTTCTGGTGTGGCATTTGGTTCTACTCCACTGAATCTATGGTAACTTCTGTGTCACAGATTTCAATTTTTGTCTAGTGTGGTATGTTGAATTACACTGTCGGATAATTTTAGTAGTATTTTATGCCTATTGGGAATACATCAGTTTTCCCAACTGTTGCAACAGGTTGGTGTGATTTCTTTCTTTCTTTCTTTCTTTTTTTTAAGATTTTATTTATGTATTTGACAGAGAGAGAGAGAGAGAGAGAGATCACAAGTAGGTAGAGAGGCGGGCAGAGAGAGGGGGAAGCAGGCTTCCTGCTAAGCAGAGAGCCTGATGCGGGGCTCGATCCCAGAACCCTGAGACCATGACCTGAGGCGAAGGCAGAGGCTTAACCCACTGAACCACCTAGGCACCCAGGTTGGTTTGACTTTTTAAGTGTGATTAAAGGAAAAACTTTTTTGGTGATGTCATTATTGGCTGAGCAGAAGTGACAGCTCCTCAGTAGAACCCAGACAATTAAAAAACTCCCACATAGCATTTATTGGTTCTGCTTAAGGGAAGTAGCAGGGACATTGGTCTGCAGCACTGTTGTTCAAAATACTAGAGGTGGAATTTCTCCTGGTAGTTAAATTCTAATCAAGGTAACCCTAACAAATAGCTTTGTATGACTGTCAAAAGCAGCAGCCTGGTCAAATCCACAACAAAAAACTGATTATAAAGTGAAATTATTAGTAGAGTATTCTAGATACAGAAATAAAGCCATCTTTCATAAACTCTTCAAGACAGGAAAGGAAGGGGAAAAGAGTTGGCCATGCTATTAAACATTTTGCACGTTATTTAATTTTTAGCAATGAGCGAGTAAATCAGGTCTCTGGGGGGAAATTCCCTGATTTATAGATTTTGCTGATTTCTATGGCATAAATATTCTCCCCATGGCTTTTCATGGGGAGTTTCAAGCTACCAAAATGATGTCACTACATGCAGAATTTAAAAGAGACGCACAACAATCTGAAGGGTTTGAAAAGGTGGGGGGATAGGAGGTTGGGGGAACCAGGTGGTGGGTATTAGAGAGGGCACGGACTGAATGGAGCACTGGGTGTGGTACAAAAACAATGAATACTGTTATGCTGAAAATAAATTTAAAAAAATGATTTAAAAATAATAAAAAAATAAAAGAGACGCCCGTACGCACAAAAAAAGACGCAAACCTTTGTTTCTCACTAACACACAGTGACTTTATGAGGTGGGTGTTATGATCTGAGATGTTAAGTCACAATGACTGGGAAATTGTAACAGTTGAATGAAATTGGAGTAGTCAGATCTGTGTGACCAGGAGCTCTGTTGTATTCTACTATGCCTGAAAAAAAATGTGTATATTGAGAGCCTTCCCTGTGCTAGACATTGAAGACACCTTGCCGTGGTAATACCTAAAAATAATGAAGAAATGCATGAAGCCTCCAAACTTGGCAGTTTGTTGCTTCTGTACCCACCCACATGGGAAAGGTGAGAGAATTTCAGGTATAGTACAGATCTACTGAATTAAAAAACATAACATAGTAGAATGAAAATATCTAATGTATCCTCCAATTGGTTTTGTTTGTTTTTGTATGTATATATACTTATGTTACTGCTTAAAATTGTAGAGAACTGAATAATGTCCACAATGTTATTGAAATGGGAAGAATTAAATATAATTAAGTCACCCCTTTCCTGTTATTGCGTTAAAGAAATATGAGCTCGTTCTGCTCTTCTATTTGTCTCAGAAGAATTTGATTATGACACAGGATATTATAAGACAACAAAGAAATGGGCCCATTCTCAAATCCCATCCCAAGTGATCAAGGGTGTTTCATTTTATTTTGATTGATTTCTCATCTGTTCCTATTCTCTGTTTAATTGGAAAGAGTTGGCAGAGAGTGCTTAGTGTCTAAACCTATTAGAATCAATTCCAAATTTTGTTTACCAAACTCAGATGGATACTCAGGCTCATAGTCTTAAAAAAGCCTACTATGCTGTGTTCCTTCTAATTAGGTTACCTGGAATAAGTGATTTTTTCCTAAAATTGTGCTAGAGTCTCACAAGCATTCATGCCTTTGCCTGGTAGATGCCCATAGAGTTTTTAATGCCTCTGTGGCCAGAAAGAATGAAAAGACCCCTCCAAGTAGCTAATTTACCACCTGCCTAATGCTGTGTCCATGACAGTTACACAGTAAGTTGAAATAGAGCTAAATTGCCTCTTTGCTCACAGTCTCGGGTCAAACTGATTCCATCCCTAGGCTATTACAGCACTGTGGGGAGAAAGGCTTAGAGGCTCATAGAATCGAAACTGTTATTGAAAATTATGGTTTCTTAAAATGACTACCCAACTACTACATTCTGAATAGAAATTCTGGAAAATCTAGAGGTTCCCATGTGGACAATGTGTGCAAAGCAAGTGAGAGAGAAATGACTCTGTTGCAGGCCTTCATTTTCTGATGCTGTTGTCTTGGCTGACCTGTGGTAGCAAGGTCCACAAACACCAGAGGCTGTCTTTTTTGGAGTCAATGAGAATTGATGAGGAAGGAGCCACCATCCCTTCTCTCAGAGCCCCAATGAAAACCTCTCCCCAAGCTCCTTCACTATTCTTCATATGGATTGACCAGGCATAGCCATAGTATTGGTGACATATCAAAATGGGTAAGGGTGTGGACTCTGGAATCAGAGTGCTTGAGTTCAAATTCCAGCTGTGCAACCTTGTTACTTCTTTGTCCCTAAATTTTATCATCTGATAAAAATGGGGATAGTAATAGTACCCAAGTCATAGACTAGTATGTAATATGCCTAGAGGTAAACATTACCTAAACGGTCACCCAGAAAAAGATGCTCACGCTGGGTACTGTAGCAATTGATGCCAGTGTTCTGGCCCCATCTCCTTGCTATTCACTTTACATGCTGAAGACTGCAGACATGCACCAGCTGGAGGTCTTTTTTATGGTCACAGGTTGGCTTGCATTGAGGACAGGTTAGAAGTTCTGAAAGTTAATGCTTCTGGTACAAGTTCTAAGCCAGTGGCAGAAAGGATGTTGGTGCATAAATACCCAGCTTCCTACAGTTGAGATAATTCTGGAGTGTGTTCTATACCGTCTCCTAGAGCTTCCCAGGGAGATGAAGCCTCAGATGCCCACAGTAGTAACTGGCTTGATAACAAACTTTACTGGCTTTGTTTTCTCTCTTTCTCTCTATCTCTTTTCCCTCTCTCTTTCTTGCCCCCCTCCACTGTTCTACTGCCATACTCTTGTTTCCTGGGATCACTTCTCAAATTGACTACTTGCTTTTGAATCCTTTTTCAGAATACGCTTCTGGGGGAACCCAAATCAAGACAGGTTTCATGGCTTTTGGAGTATTATAAGTAGCTACTTAATTAGGTGCATTACTTTAAATTTTTTCATTAAGATGGTATACTTTCTTTAGAATCTCTAACAGGCTGGTGTAGGGTTTTATGCTTTGGTTTATATACACAAATTTTTTTCTAAGTGGAAAAAAGTTCTGGACTTTGAGACAAGATAACCCAAGTTGCTGTTGATTAATTGGATAAATGCATTTTTTAAAAAATTCAGTTTTATCAGGTGATACTATCTATATGTTATTATAACAAATAAGATAATATATCTAAAACAATTCTGCAAAGTCCATATTATTTTATCATTAGCAGTCATCTCATTGGGGCTTTATTTTGTTCTTAGAATTTTTACCACTTGACATGGATTATGTGTAATTATGCAAAATAAAAGTATTCATTAAAATCAGGCCATATTGGGGCACCTGGGTGGCTCAGTGGGTTAAGCCTCTGCCTTCAACTCAGGTCATGATCTCAGGGTCCTGGGATTGAGCCCCGCATCAGGCTCTCTGCTCAGCGGGGAGCCTGCTTCCCTTCCTCTCTCTCTCTGCCTGCCTATCTGCCTACTTGTGATCTCTTTCTGTCAAATAAATAAATAAAATCTTTAAAAAAAATCAGGCCATATTGTTATTATCTACCTTTTGTTCTTCAATTTTTGTTAACATTTTCATTTGAACTTTTTTTTAAGTGATTTTTTTAAAGATTTTAAAGAGAGCCCGACGTGGGGCTCGATCCCAGGACCCCGAGACCATGACCCGAGCCGAAGGCAGAGGGTTTAACCCACTGAGCCACCCAGGCGCCCCTCATTTGAACTTTTTTTTTTTTGCAAATAATGGCGATTTTATTTCCTTATTCATTTCCAATAATTTATATTTCTTATTATGTCTTTATTACATTGGCTAAGTTCTCCAGTACAATTGGGAAGAGACATGGCTATGTGGTAATAGAGAGCCTGCTTCCTCCTCTCTCTCTGCCTGCTTCTCTGCCTGCTTGTGATCTCTCTGTCAAATAAATAAATAAAATCTTTAAAAAAAAAAAAAAGAAAAGAAAAACATCCTTAAAGAGAATTGGGGATTATAAGAGATATTATTCCTCTGGTGGAAAGATGAAAAAAGCTAACAATCTGTTACTGATTATTTCAACTTTTGATAAATAAATAAATAAATGTAACAACTTATGACTTGTCTCTGTCTTAAGAAAAATATACCTTTCAACTGTGTCTTTACCCAGCTGTTTAATATTCTAGTTTCCCCAAAGCGGAAACGTTTTTATACAAGTGAGTTTTCTATGATTAAATAAAAATATCGCATACACAACGTTCCTTCCTCTTAATAGTCAAGTTCTAGAGTCTTCTCAGGGCTTGCTGTGGTTATTGTTGTTAATGTGCTCTTTTTAAAATTGTAAACCCACCTTGATTTCTTAGAATACGTGTAAATTGGGGTTTTGGGTGATGGGTGGGGAGGGAGGCATTTACGAACATGGGGTTTGCCTGATGGTTGGTGTGACCCAGATTCCTTACAGATACGTCTGGGGAAGGAGGAAGGGCCTGGCCATCCAGTGCACCTAGGCCTTTCTCATTCCAGGATTCTCTTGCCTTCCCTGAATCCTATAGAATTCACAACATTCTGGGAGAGGGGCTCCATCTGGGAAGAGCAGCTACAGTGTCTTTGCCTGTTTCTACAGTTCTCTGAGCAGTCCCTGGTCTCTCATGCTCAGCTCATCCCAGCTGACTCTTCCGTTGCCCTTCCATCATGACCACTTGGGAGACTAGGCTTCAATTATTTTTATTAATTGTGATGTTGCTATAGGCTACTTGATAGACGACCCCTTATCTGATTAGGACACTACTCCTCTATTCCTTCTTTACCTAAATGTTCTCTTTAAAGCATGAATGCCTGTTGAACTTTATTGAATGATTTTTCCTCACCTATTAATATTTGACTGTACACCTTCATCCCATACTTTGTTGTCATTAATGTGGTGATTTTAAAACTGGAAATACACCTTGATTTCCTCAATGAATAGAAGTTGCTCCTTCTGTAGTATGATTTTTACATATTACTATATTTGGATTGCTGATATATTTTTTTTTCTTTCAGACATTTATTTATTTTTTTATTTTTTTTAATTTTAATTTTGTTTTTTATAAACATATAATATATTTTTATCCCCAGGGGTAGAGGTCTGTGAATCGCCAAGGTTACACACTTCACAGCATTCATTATAGCACATACCCTCCCCAATGTCCATAACCCCATCCCCCCTCCCAAACCCCCTCCCCCCATCAACCCTCAGTTTGTTTTGTGAGATTAAGAGTCACTTATGGTTTGTCTCCCTCCCAATCCCATCTTGTTTCATTTACTCTTCTCCTACCCCCTCAACCCCCCATGTTGCATCTCCTCTCCCTCATATCAGGGAGATCATATGATAGTTGTCTTTCTCCGACTGACTTATTCGCTAAGCATGATACCCTCTAGTTCCATCCACGTCGTCGCAAATGGCAAGATTTCATTTCTTTTGATGGCTGCATAGTATTCCATTGTGAATATATACCACATCTTCTTTATCCATTTGTCTGTAGATGGACATCTAGGTTCTTTCCATAGTTTGGCTATTGTAGACATTGCTACTATAAACATTCGGGTGCACGTGCCCCTTCGGATCACTACGTTTGTATCTTTAGGGTAAATACCCAGCAGTGCAATTGCTGGGTCATAGGGTAGTTCTATTTTCAACATTTTGAGGAACCTCCATGCTGTTTTCCAGAGTGGTTGCACCAGCTTGCATTCCCACCAACAGTGTAGGAGGGTTCCCCTTTCTCCGCATCCTCGCCAGCATCTGTCATTTCCTGACTTGTTCATTTTAGCCATTCTGACTGGTGTGAGGGGATATCTCATGGTGGTTTTGATTTGTATTTCCCTGATGCCGAGTGATATGGAGCACTTTTTCATGTGTCTGTTGGCCATCTGGATGTCTTCTTTGCAGAAATGTCTGTTCATGTCCTCTGCCCATTTCTTGATTGGATTATTTGTTCTTTGGGTGTTGAGTTTGCTAAGTTCTTTATAGATTTTGGACACTAGCCCTTTATCTGATATGTCATTTGCAAATATCTTCTCCCATTCTGTCAGTTGTCTTTTGGTTTTGTTCACTGTTTCCTTTGCTGTGCAAAAGCATTTGATCTTGATAAAATCCCAATAGTTAATTTTTGCCCTGCTTCCCTTGCCTTTGGTGATGTTCCTAGGAAGATGTTGCTGCGGCTGAGGTCGAAGAGGTTGCTGCCTGTGTTCTCCTCGAGGATTTTGATGGATTCCTTTCTCACATTGAGATCCTTCATCCATTTTGAGTCTATTTTCGTGTGTGGTGTAAGGAAATGATCCAATTTCATTTTTCTGCATGTGGCTGTCCAATTTTCCCAACACCATTTATTGAAGAGGCTGTATATATATGGTATATAGTATATAAATAATGTCATCTGCGAAGAGTGATAGTTTGACTTCTTCTTTGCTGATTTGGATGCCTTTAATTTCCTTTTGTTGTCTGATTGCTGAGGCTAGGACTTCTAGTACTATGTTGAATAGAAGTGGTGATAACGGACATCCCTGCCGTGTTCCTGACCTTAGCGGAAAAGCTTTCAGTTTTTCTCCATTGAGAATGATATTTGCGGTGGGTTTTTCATAGATGGCTTTGATAATATTGAGGTATGTGCCGTCTATCCCTACACTTTGAAGAGTTTTGATCAGGAAGGGATGCCGTACTTGGTCAAATGCTTTTTCAGCATCTATGGAGAGTATCATATGATTCTTGTTCTTTCTTTTATTAATGTGTTGTATCACATTGATTGATTTGCGGATGTTGAACCAACCTTGCAGCCCTGGAATAAATCCCACTTGGTGGTGGTGAATAATCCTTTTAATGTACTGTTGAATCCTATTGGCTAGTATTTTGGCGAGAATTTTTGCATCTGTGTTCATCAAGGATATTGGTCTGTAGTTCTCTTTTTTTGATGGGATCATTGTCTGGTTTTGGGATCAAGGTGATGCTGCCCTCATAAAATGAGTTTGGAAGTTTTCCTTCTATTGCTATTTTTTGGAACAGTTTCACGAGACTAGGAATTAGTTCTTCTTTAAATGTTTTGTAGAATTCCCCGGGAAGCCGTCTGGCCCTGGGCTTTTGTTTGTTTGGAGATTTTTGATGACTGTTTCAATCTCCTTACTGGTTATGGGTCTGTTGAGGCTTTCTATTTCTTCCTGGTTCAGTTGTGGTAATTTATATGTCTCTAGGAATGCATCCATTTCTTCCAGATTGTCAAATTTGTTGGCGTAGAGTTGCTCATAGTATGTTCTTATAATTGTCTGTATTTCTTTGGTGTTCGTTGTGATCTCTCCTCTTTCATTCATGATTTTATTTATTTGGGTCCTTTCTCTTTTCTTTTTGATAAGTCTGGCCAGGGGGTTATCAATCTTATTAATTCTTTCAAAGAACCAGCTCCTAGTTTCGTTGATTTGTTCTATTGTTTTTTTGGTTTCTATTTCATTGATTTCTGCTCTGATCTTTATGATTTCTCTTCTCCTGCTGGGTTTACGGTTTCTTTCTTGTTCTTTCTCCAGCTCCTTTAGGTGTAGGGTTAGGTTGGGTACCTGAGACCTTTCTTGTTTCTTGAGAAAGGCTTGTACCACTGTATATTTTCCTCTCAGGACTGCCTTTGTTGTGTCCTACAGATTCTGAACCGTTGTGTTTTCATTATTTGTTTCCATAATTTTTTCAATTCCTCTTTAATTTCCTGATTGACCCATTCATTCTTTAGAAGGATGCTGTTTAGTCTCCATGTATTTGGGTTCTTTCCAAATTTCCTCTTGTGATTGAGTTCTAGCTTCAGAGCATTGTGGTCTGAAAATATGCAGGGAATGATTCCAATCTTTTGATAACAGTTGAGACCTGATTTAGGACCGAGAATGTGATCTATTCTGGAGAATGTTCCATGTGCACTAGAGAAGAATGTGTATTCTGGGGGCGCCTGGGTGGCTCAGTGGGTTAAGCCGCTGCCTTCGGCTCAGGTCATGATCTCAGAGTCCTGAGATCGTGTCCCCCATCGGGCTCTCTGCTCAGCAGGGAGCCTGCTTCCTCCTGTCTCTCTGCCTGCCTCTCTGCCTGCTTGTGATCTCTCTCTGTCAAATAAATAAATAAAATCTTAAAAAAAAAAAAGAATGTGTATTCTGTTGCTTTGGGATGAAATGTTCTGAATATTTCTGTGATGTCCATCTGGTCCAGTGAGTCATTTAAGGCCTTTATTTCCTGGTTGATCTTTTGCTTGGATGATCTGTCCATTTCAGTGAGGGGAGTGTTAAAGTCCCCTACTATTATTGTATTATAGTTGATGTGTTTCTTTGATTTTCTTATTAATTGGTTCATATAGTTGGCTGCTCCCACGTTAGGGGCATAGATATTTAAAATTGTTAGATCTTCTTGTTGGACAGTTCCTTGGAGTATGATAGAGTGTCCTTCCTCATCTCTTATTATAGTCTTTGGATTAAAATCTAATTGATCTGATATAAGGTGCCACTCCTGCTTTCTTCTGATGTCCATTAGCATGGTAAATTCTTTTCCACCCTCTCACTTTAAATCTGGAGGTGTCTTCGGGTTTAAGATGAGTTTCTTGTAGGCAACATATAGATGGGTTTTGTTTTTTTATCCATTCTGATACCCTGTGTCTTTTGATTGGGGCATTTAGCCCATTAACATTCAGGGTAACTATTGAGATATATGATTTAGTGCCATTGTATTGCCTGTAAGGTGACTGGTATTGTATATTGTCTCTGTTTCTTTCTGATCTACTACTTTTAGGGTCTCTCTTTGCTTAGAGGACCCCTTTCAATATTTCCTGTAGAGCTGGTTTGGTATTTGCAAATTCTTTCAGTTTTTGTTTGTCCTGGAAGCTTTTAATCTCTCGGTCTATTTTCAATGATAGCCTAGCTGGATATAGTATTCTTGGCTGCATGTTTTTCTCATTTAGTGCTCTGAATATATCATGCCAGCTCTTTCTGGCCTGCCAGGTCTCTGTGGATAAGTCTGCTGCCAATCTAATATTTTTACTACTGTATGTTACAGACTTCTTTTCCCGGGCTGCTTTCAGGATCTTTTCTTTGTCACTAAGACTTGTCAATTTTACTATTAGGTGATGGGGTGTGTACCTATTCTTATTGATTTTGAGGGGGGTTCTCTGAACCTCCTGGATTTTGATGCTTGTTCCCTTTGCTATATTGGGGAAATTCTCTCCAATAATTCTCTCCAATATACCTTCTGCTCCCCTCTCTCTTTCCTCTTCTTCTGGAATCCCAATTATTCTAATGTTGTTTCGTCTTATGGTGTCACTTATCTCTCGAATTATCCCCTCGTGGTCCAGTAGCTGTTTGTCCCTCTTTTGCTCAGCTTCTTTATTCTCTGTCATTTGGTCTTCTATATCGCTAATTCTTTCTTCTGCCTCATTTATCCTAGCAGTGATAGCTTCCATTTTTGATTGCACCTCATTAATAGCTTTTTTGATTTCAACTTGGTTAGATTTTAGTTCTTTTATTTCTCCAGAAAGGGCTTTTATCTCTCCCGAGAGGGTTTCTCTAATATCTTCCATGCCTTTTTCGAGCCCGGCTAGAACCCTGAGAATTGTCATTCTGAACTCTAGATCTGACATATTACCAATGTCTGTATTGATTAGGTCCCTAGCCTTCGGTACTGCCTCTTGTTCTTTTTTTTGTTGTGAATTTTTCCGCCTTGTCATTTTGTCCAGATAAGAGTATATGAAGGAGCAAGTAAAATACTAAAAGGGTGGCAATAACCCCAGGAAAATATGCTTTAGCCAAATTAGAGGAGATCCCAAATCGTGAGGGGGGCAAAAGGGGATAAAAGAGGTTCAGAAAGAAAAAAAAAAAAAAAGAAACATTAAAAAATAAAACCAATAAAGAAAAAATATAAAATGGAAAAAAATATATATATAGTAGATAAACTAGTTAAAAAATGTTTTAAAAAAAGGGTAAAAGTTAAAAAAAATTTAGCAGAAGAATAGAAAAAAAATTGAAAACGAAAAAAAAATTAACTGCAATGCTAAAGAATCATGGGGAGAAAGCCATGAGTTCTGTGCTTTGCTTTCTTCTCCTCTGGAATTCCGCTGCTCTCCTTACAATGGAAACTACCCTCCTTGGTAGGTGAACTTGGTCCTGGCTGGGTTTCTTGTTGATCTTCTGTGGGAGGGGCCTGTTGTAGTGATTCTCAAGTGTCTTTGCCCCAGGCCAGTTGCACTGCCCTTACCAGGGGCCGGGCTGAGTAATCAGCTTGGGTTTGCTTTCGGGAGCTTTTGTTCCCTGAGCGCTTTCCGTAGAGTTCCGGAGGACGGAATGAAGATGGCGCCCTCCCGATCTCTGGCCCGGAGGAGCGGAGGGCCGGGGGCCTCACTCCTCAGTGCGCCCTCAGAGAAGAGCGCCGATTTACTCCCGTCACCCTGGCCTCCGGCCGCGTTCCGAGCTCAGTGAGCCTGCGACCGGTTCAAGGTAACCCCGAGTTTAGAGCTTACTCCTCGGCTCTGTCTCTGTAGCTGGCTTCCCCGTTCTGATACCTGTAAGCTCTGCGACACTCAGACACCCGCGATCCTTCTGTGACCCTGCGGGACCTGAGGACATGCTGACCCTGCGCGGGCTTCACCCTGGCTAAGCCTCTGGAGCGATGTCCCTCAGCGGAACAGACTTTTAAAAGTCCTGAGTTTCTGCTCCGTTGCTCCGCCACTCGCCAGGAGCCGGCCCCTCCCCCCGTGGTCCATCTTCCCGTCGCTTTGGATTCACTTCTCCACCAGTCCTACCCTACCTTTCAGAAAGTGGTTGATTTTCTGTTTCTAGAATTGCTGTTCTTCTTCTCTTCGATCTCCCGTTGGATTTGTAGGTGTTTGCAATCTTTAGATAAGCTATCTAGCTGATCTCTGCTACCTGAAGTAGTCTCAGCCTGCTACTTCTCCGCCATCTTGACTCCTCCCCTCATTTGAACTTTTTAACAACCTATCTTCTTTGCCATTTTGGCAGCTACCTGATGTTCTAGGAGGCAACCAGTGCAGTGGATTTTTGAAGTATGTGTCCAAGATCCTGGTTTCTAGCCCCAGGCTGCAAATTGCATAAGACATTTTGATAAATAATGTTAAGAACATTTCTTTTTTTTTTTCCTTATACAAACAGTTTATGTGCTAATTGACTAATGCTTATGCCAAGTATGAGTTTACCAAACAACTAAGCCACAGGAAACTTCAAACCTTATAGCATTTCCCTGTTACTTTAATGAGAAAGAAATGCATATTCCTAAAAAGTAAAGGAGTATTACATTGCTTATTTTATGAGTTAGTCCCTAAAAAACTAATCATTAAGAAGTTCAACTACTTACTTTTTAAAAATAATTTTGGAAGGGAGGAGTCAAGATGGCGGAGAAGTAGCAGGCTGAGACTACTTCAGGTAGCGGGAGATCAGCTAAATAGCTTATCTAAAGATTGCAAACACCTATAAATCCAACGGGAGATAGAAGAGAAGAAGAACAGCAATTCCAGAAACAGAAAATCAACCACTTTCTGCAAGGTAGGACTGGCGAGAAGTGAATCCAAAGCGACGGGAAGATAGACCGCGGGGGGGAGGGGCCGGCTCCTGGCGAGCGGCGGAGCAGCGGAGCAAAAATCGGGACTTTTAAAAGTCAGTTCCGCTGAGGGATATCGCTCCAGAGGCTTAACTGGGGTGAAGCCCAGGCGGGGTCAGTGCGGCCTCAGGTCCCACAGGGTCTTAGAAGGATCGGGGGTGTCTGAGTGTCACAGAGCTTACCGGTATTAGAACAGGGAAGCCGGCTACAGAGACAGAGCCGAGGATTGAGCTCTAAACTCAGGGTTACCGTGAACCAGTCGCAGGCTCGGTCAGCTCGGAGCGCGGCTGGAGGCCAGGGTGACGGGAGTCATTGGGCGCTGTTCTCTGAGGGCGCACGGAGGAGTGGGGCCCCGGGCTCTCGGCTCCTCCGGGCCAGAGACCGGGAGGCTGCCATCTTCATTCCCGTCTTCCAGAACTCTATGGAAAGTGCTCAGGGAACAAAAGCTCCCGAAAGCAAACCCAGCAAACCTGAGCGGATTACTCAGCCCGGCCCCGGGTAAGGGTGGTGCAACTCCGCCTGGGGCAAAGACGCTTGAGAATCACTACAACAGGCCCCTCCCCCAGAAGATCAACGAGAAACCCAGCCAGGACCAAGTTCACCTACCAAGGAGTGCAGTTTCAATACCAAGGACAGCGGCAGAATTCCAGAGGAGAAGAAAGCAAAGCAAGGAACTCATGGCTTTCTCGCCATGATTCTTTAGCCTTGCAGTTAATTTAATTTTTTTTTCTCTTTTTCAATTTTTTTTTCTCTTCTTCTGCTAAATTTTTTAAACTTTTACCGTTTTCTTTTTTTAACGTTTTTTAAATAGTTTATCTAATATATATATATATATTTTCCTTTTTATATTTTTTATCGGCTTTCTTTTTTTAATAGTTTCTTTTTTTTTTCTTCTTCTGAACCCCTTTTTATCCCCTTTCTCCCCCTCACGATTTGGGATCTCTTCTGATTTGGCTAAAGCATAATTTCCTGGGGTTGTTGCCACCCTTTTAGTATTTTACTTGCTCCTTCATATACTCTTATCTGGACAAAATGACAAGGTGGAAAAATTCACAACAAAAAAAAGAACAAGAGGCAGTACCAAAGGCTAGGGACCTAATCAATACAGACATTGGTAATATGTCAGATATAGAGTTCAGAATGATGATTCTCAAGGTTCTAGCCAGGCTTGAAAAAGGCATGGAAGATATTAAAGCAACCCTCTCGGGAGAGATAAAAGCCCTTTCTGGAGAAATAAAAGAACTAAAATCTAACCAAGTTGATAAAAAAAGCTATTAATGAGGTGCAATCAAAAATGGAGGCTCTCACTTCTAGGATAAATGAGGCAGAAGAAAGAATTAGCGATATAGAAGACCAAATGACAGAGAATAAAGAAACTGAGCAAAAGAGGGACAAACAGCTACTGGACCATGAGGGGAGAATTCGAGAGATAAGTGACACCATAAGACGAAACAACATTAGAATAATTGGGATTCCAGAAGAAGAGGAAACGGAGAGGGGAGCAGAAGGTATATTGGAGAGAATTATTGGAGAGAATTTCCCCAATATGGCAAAGGGAACAAACATCAAAATCCAGGAGGTTCAGAGAACCCCCCTCAAAATCAATAAGAATAGGTCCACACCCCGTCACCTAATAGTAAAATTGACAAGTCTTAGTGACAAAGAAAAGATCCTGAAAGCAGCCCGGGAAAAGAAGTCTGTAACGTACAATGGTAAAAATATTAGATTGGCAGCAGACTTATCCACAGAGACCTGGCAGGCCAGAAAGAGCTGGCATGATATATTCAGAGTACTAAATGAGAAAAACATGCAGCCAAGAATACTATATCCAGCTAGGCTATCATTAAAAATAGAAGGAGAGATTAAAAGCTTCCAGGACAAACAAAAACAGAAAGAATTTGCAAACACCAAACCAGCTCTACAGGAAATATCGAAAGGGGTCCTCTAAGCAAAGAGAGACCCTAAAAGTAGTAGATCAGAAAGAAACAGAGACAATATACAATAACAGTCACCTTACAGGCAATACAATGGCACTAAATTCATATCTCTCAATACTTACCCTGAATGTTAATGGGCTAAATGACCCAATCAATAGACACAGGGTATCAGAATGGATAAAAAAACAAAACCCATCTATATGTTGCCTACAAGAAACTCATCTTAAACCCGAAGACACCTCCAGGTTTAAAGTGAGGGGGTGGAAAAGAATTTACCATGCTAATGGACATCAGAAGAAAGCAGGAGTGGCAATCCTTAGATCAATCAGATTTTAAGCCAAAGACTATAATAAGAGATGAGGAAGGACACTCTATCATACTCCAAAGAACTGTCCAACAAGAAGATCTAACAATTTTAAATATCTATGCCCCTAACGTGGGAGCAGCCAACTATATAAACCAATTAATAACAAAATCAAAGAAACACATAGACAATAATACAATAATAGTAGGGGATTTTAACACTCCCCTCACTGAAATGGACAGATCATCCAAGCAAAAGATCAGCAAGAAAATCAAGGCCTTAAATGACACACTGGACCAGATGGACATCACAGATATATTCAGAACATTTCTTCCCAAAGCAACAGAATACACATTCTTCTCTAGTGCACATGGAACATTCTCCAGAATAGATCACATTCTAGGTCCTAAGTCAAGTCTCAACCGGTATCAAAAGATTGGGATCATTCCCTGCATATTTACAGACCACAATGCTCTGAAGCTAGAACTCAATCACAAGAGGAAATTTGGAAAGAACCCAAATACATGGAGACTAAACAGCATCCTTCTAAAGAATGAATGGGTCAATCAGGAAATTAAAGAGGAATTGAAAAAATTATGGAAACAAATAATGAAAACACAACGGTTCAGAATCTGTAGGACACAACAAAGGCAGTCCTGAGAGGAAAATATATAGTGGTACAAGCCTTTCTCAAGAAACAAGAAAGGTCTCAGGTACCCAACCTAACCCTACACCTAAAGGAGCTGGAGAAAGAACAAGAAAGAAACCGTAAACCCAGCAGGAGAAGAGAAATCATAAAGATCAGAGCAGAAATCAATGAAATAGAAACCAAAAAAACAATAGAACAAATCAACGAAACTAGGAGCTGGTTCTTTGAAAGAATTAATAAGATTGATAACCCCCTGGCCAGACTTATCAAAAAGAAAAGAGAAAGGACCCAAATAAATAAAATCATGAATGAAAGAGGAGAGATCACAACGAACACCAAAGAAATACAGACAATTATAAGAACATACTATGAGCAACTCTACGCCAACAAATTTGACAATCTGGAAGAAATGGATGCATTCCTAGAGACATATAAACTACCACAACTGAACCAGGAAGAAATAGAAAGCCTGAACAGACCCATAACCAGTAAGGAGATTGAAACAGTCATCAAAAATCTCCAAACAAACAAAAGCCCAGGGCCAGATGGCTTCCCGGGGGATTTCTACCAAACATTTAAATAAGAACTAATTCCTAGTCTCGTGAAACTGTTCCAAAAAATAGAAATGGAAGGAAAACTTCCAAACTCATTTTATGAGGCCAGCATCACCTTGATCCCAAAACCAGACAAAGATCCCATCAAAAAAGAGAACTATAGGGGCGCCTGGGTGGCTCAGTGGGGTAAGCCGCTGCCTTCGGCTCAGGTCATGATCTCAGGGTCCTGGGATCGAGTCCCACGTCGGGCTCTCTGCTCAGCGAGAAGCCTGCTTCCCTCTCTCTCTCTCTCTCTCTCTGCCTTCCTCTCTGTCTACTTGTGATCTCTCTCTGTCAAATAAATAAATAAAATCTTAAAAAAAAAAAAAAAAAAGAACTATAGACCAATATCCTTGATGAACTCAGATGCAAAAATTCTCACCAAAATACTAGCCAATAGGATTCAACAGTACATTAAAAGGATTATTCACCACCACCAAGTGGGATTTATTCCAGGGCTGCGAGGTTGGTTCAACATCCACAAATCAATCAATGTGATACAACACATTAATAAAAGAAAGAACAAGAATCATATGATACTCTCTATAGATGCTGAAAATCATTTGACAAAGTACAGCATCCCTTCCTGGTCAAAACTCTTCAAAGTGTAGGGATAGACGGCACATACCTCAATATTATCAAAGCCATCTATGAAAAACCCACCGCAAATATCATTCTCAATGGAGAAGAAATGAAAGCTTTTCCGCTAAGGTCAGGAACAAGGCAGGGATGTCCGTTATCACCACTGCTATTCAACATAGTACTAGAAATCCTAGCCTCAGCAATCAGACAACAAAAGGAAATTAAAGGCATCCAAATCGGCAAAGAAGAAGTCACTCTTCACAGATGATATGATACTATATGTGGAAAACCCAAAAGACTCTACTCCAAAACTGCTAGAACTTGTACAGGAATTCAGTCAGTTGTCAGGATATAAAATCAATGCACAGAAATCAGTTGCATTTCTCTACACCAACAAAAAGACAGAAGAAAGAGAAATTAAGGAGTCCATCCCATTTACAATTGCACCCCAAACTATAAGATACCTAGGAATAAACCTAACCAAAGAGACTAAGAATCTATACTCAGAAAACTATAAAGTACTCATGAAAGAAATTGAGGAAGACACAAAGAAATGGAAAAATGTTCCATGCTCCTGGATTGGAAGAATAAATATAGTGAAAATGTCTATGCTACCTAAAGCAATCTACGCATTTAATGCAATTCCTATCAAAGTACCATCCACTTTTTCAAAGAAATGGAACAAATAATCCTACAATTCATATGGAACGAGAAAAGACCTTGAATAGCCAAAGAAATATTGAAAAAGAAAGCCAAAGTTCGTGGCATCACAATTCCGAACTTCAAGCTCTATTATAAAGCTGTCATCATCAAGACAGCATGGTACTGGCACAAAAACAGACACATAGATCAATGGAACTGAATAGAGAGCCCGGAAATAGACCCTCAACTCTATGGTCAACTCATCTACGACAAAGCAGGAAAGAATGTCCAATGGGAACAAGACAGCCTCTTCAATAAATGGTGTTGGGAAAATTGGACAGCAACATGCACAAAAATGAAATTGGATCATTTCCTTACACCACACACGAAAATAGACTCAAAATGGATGAAGGATCTCAATGTGAGAAAGGAATCCATCAAAATCCTCGAGGAGAACACAGGCAGCAACCTCTTCGACGTCAGCCGCAGCAACATCTTCCTAGGTACATCACCAAAGGCAAGGGAAGCAAGGGCAAAAATGAACTTTTGGGATTTTATCAAGATCAAAAGCTTTTGCACAGCAAAGGAAACAGTGAACAAAACCAAAAGACAACTGACAGAATGGGAGAAGATATTTGCAAATGACATATCAGAGAAAGGGCTAGTGTCCAAAATCTATAAAGAACTTAGCAAACTCAACACCCAAAGAACAAATAATCCAATCAAGAAATAGGCAGAGGACATGAACAGACATTTCTGCAAAGAAGACATCCAGATGGCCAACAGACACATGAAAAAGTGCTCCATATCACTCGGCATCAGGGAAATACAAATCAAAACCACCATGAGATATCACCTCACACCAGTCAGAATGGCTAAAATGAACAAGTCAGGAAATGACAGATGCTGGCGAGGATGCAGAGAAAGGGGAACCCTCCTACACTGTTGGTGGGAATGCAAGCTGGTGCAACCACTCTGGAAAACAGCATGGAGGTTCCTCAAAATGTTGAAAATAGAACTACCCTATGACCCAGCAATTGCACTGCTGGGTATTTACCCTAAAGATACAAACGTAGTGATCCGAAGGGGCACGTGCGCCCGAATGTTTATAGCAGCAATGTCTACAATAGCCAAACTATGGAAAGAACCTAGATGTCCATCAACAGACGAATGGATAAAGAAGAGGTGGTATATATACACAATGGAATACTATGCAGCCATCAAAAGAAATGAAATCTTGCCATTTGCGACGACGTGGATGGAACTAGAGGGTATCATGCTTAGCGAAATAAGTCAATCGGAGAAAGACAACTATCATATGATCTCCCTGATATGAGGGAGAGGAGATGCAACATGGGGGGTTGAGGGGGTAGGAGAAGATTAAATGTAACAAGATGGGATTGGGAGGGAGACAAACCATAAGTGACTCTTAATCTCACAAAACAAACTGAGGGTTGATGGGGGGAGGGGGTTGGGAGAGGGGGTGGGGTTATGGATATTGGGGAGGGTATGTGCTATGGTGAGTGTTGTGAAGTGTGTAAACCTGGCGATTCGCAGACCTGTACCCCTGGGGATAAAAATATATGTTTATTAAAAATAATTTTGAAAAGTTAAAAGACAGTACATAATTATTTTGAAAATTTTGTAAAATAGTAGTAAGAGTGAATAATAGAAGGAATGGTTTATATTCCTACCATTGAGAGAACAACAGTTACTATTTTCATGTATTTCCTTCCTATTTTACATATGTTGTTTTCCTTTACAGTGTTGATTATATCATGTAATGTGTATTTCTGCTTAATATATATATTTGGCATAAGTTGGGGCTATTCAACAGGCATGTCTCATGGCCAAGCACTTTCTTCTAGGTTCTCACTTATTCTTTCCATGTCATTTGCATGACATTTTCAGTGTCATTCCATGATACTGCTGGCAGCCTCTTTTCTTTTTTTTTTAAATTTAATTTTATTTATTTTTTTGATCATTTTTTAAAATTTATTTTCAACATAACAGTATTCATTGTTTTTGTACCACACCCAGTGCTCCATGCAGTCCGTGCTCTCTCTAATACCCACCACCTGGTTCTCCCAACCTCCCACCCCCCCCCTCCTCTTCAAACCCTTCAGATTGTTTTTCAGAGTCCATAGTCTCTCATTGTTCACCTCCCCTTCTAATTGGGTTCCTTCTCCCTGTCCCACCTCCAGCTCCTAACCTCTCTGAACACTGCCCCTGATGCAACCATGTGCCTGAGTTTTATCACTTTGGCACCAGGGCCACCCACAGTCTGGAGACTCACCTTCTTTGGGCAGATGGATTCCCTTTCCCTATCCCTGGTGATAACATCTGTGTCACACCTTTGCTTGGGAGTGAGCAGGAAAGTCTCGTCTTTCTTTTCCTTTCCTTTCCCCTGAACAGCTATTCATGAAGTAAGGTTATGAGTAAAGGGTGAATTCCCTGTAGCTTCTTTCCAGATGCCCCTCTCCCCTTTATAATTGGATATCCAGTTTTTAAACCCATTATTTAAGAAAACACATTTTTAAAATCATCAAGGTAACAAAGTGGTGAGGTGGAATTTTAAAATATAATACAGTCTCTTTTTCAGAGGGTGAGCCAGAAAGTTACCTTAAGAAAACTTTTCCTTATTATGAGAAAAAGAAAAGTGACTGGCTTACCTTAGTTATATAAATGCTTACGTAGCCTGTTCTGGTGTTTTTGTGTTTGGGCTTGAAGGACAGACCACAGCATTCTGGTTTTAGCAAAGTCTCCCTTTCTTACCCCTGAACCTTTGTGAAGCTTGTGAGCCAGTTTTTCATCAGAAGTCTAGCAGCCCTGTGAGAGTGAAGAGAAAAAGACCCCAGATTTAATACTAGACAAATTTGGAAGACGCCACAGTGTCCCTGGCTGAGGCCCCTGATAGGAAGGGACTCTAGAAGTAACTAAGAAGAACTCACGGGGAAAGAAAGTAAGTTTGGGTTTCGACAAGTTTCAGACGAAGGTGTAAGATAGGCCTGGCTCTAGCAGACCCTAAACTGAGCCTTTATATGGTCTCAGGCCAGGTGCTAGGTCATGGCTCAGCAGCACTGGGGTTCCCAGCTAGCTTCAGTGCAGCCGTGGGGCCGCCTCTAGTTTCAGCCACCCCAGATGTGGCCACAGCCTCAGTCCTGCCTCTGGCTTGTGGCTGTCCCCCATGTTGCAAGAATGATAGAAGTCCTTGTTCTACAGAGTTGTGGTTGGGGGTGACATGGGAGACCAAGTTGCCTGTCAGTAGTAGAGGCAGATGCATTTGTAAGTAATCAATTAAAATAATAAAAAGGATGTGGCTGTTTTATACCTCAAGGCCCCTGAAGCAAGTTACTATTACTCAAGCACTTTTGTTTTTCCCTTTATCTTTTCTTTATTCAAGCACGTTTCATGTTATTAGGAACTTCAATGGCCATCTAGTGTTGTACTGAGAGAATATACCATACTTTATTTTCTCATTTCTCCATTATTGGACATTAAGGTCTTTTGCATGAGACATTTCTGACAGAATCTGGTATTGTTTTAGTGCTGTTAGTGTAATAGTAGTAGGAATATATGTTCTGGGTGTTAAAAGTATGCGGCTATAATGTGAAACAATTCATACAGAACACAAACGTTATTTTTTGGAGTATGATGAATTTAGTCTCCTTCTCTTTTTATATTCAAGAGACACTGGAAACCTCTGCCAAGGGTGGGGTGTAATAGAGAGAAGGGCCTCAGAGAACCAAGAGAACAGACCATGCTTGAGTCCCAGGTCTTCCAGGGGACCTTTGATCAGAAGGAGGGTCAGGGATAGTACTATGTACTGGGTAGAAAGCCCACATCTATTAAATTTAAGAGACCGTGGCTCTCCCCAGTGGTTCCCCAGCAGCAAGTGGGCCAGGCACTTACTTGGTGCTTGGTATGTATTTTGTGAATCTTTGAATGAATGGATATTTCCGTTAAACACTCAGGGAACAGATTACAAGACTGGGTAAGCATTCTAGAATTAAAGGATCAGATATACACCAACTTGGCATGTAATTTTGAAAGTGCTGTTTAACCTCTAGAAGGCCATTTTTCTTGAATGTAAAATTGGTAATGATAACTGTACTTACCTTTATAAAGAACATAATATTATAATACGATAGATCCATGTGGTTTCTTAGTGATGTTATGTTGTTTTAAGATAGTATTTTTTCTGACTGTGTTTATATGATCTACACCTGGATGTAGAAAACAACAACAAAAATGAAACAGAAGGGGCACCTGGGTGGCTCAGCAGGTTAAAGCACATCGGGCTCTCTGCTCCTCGGGGAGCCTGCTTCCTCCTCTCTCTCTGCCTGCCTCTCTGACTACTTGTGATTCTGTCTGTCTAATAAATAAATAAAATCTTAAAAAAAAATGAAACAGAAAAACACTGATATAAAAGGAAGTAGTAGCTCAAGTTCATAGCATGGACAGTACTTTGTGGTAGATAGGAGGCTGTATTTCTGAGTGTACATTATTATATTATTTTAGGCCTATATTTCTGAGTGTACATTATTATTTCTGTTAAATTTTCTCTAACTTCCATTCCTTTGAGAACTGTGGCAAAATGAGACTACAGGTTCCATTTTCAAATTGGAGAGTTTAGAGAACTATAAAATGGGTCTTGTTTTGTTCATTTTGTTTTTTCCAGAAGACATTTGGCATTGTTTTATTCTGGGAACATGGTGGCTCATGGAGTAATTTATCCAGTTAGGTCCCAGCTACCTTGCCTTGAAAGGGGAGCCCATTAGGTACAACTGCCCTGAGAATCTTAACTCTGGGTCCATCATTTTTACTTATTGATATTTTTTTTTAATTTTTTTATTTTTTCACCATAACAGTATTCATTATTTTTGCACCACACCCAGTGCTCCATGCAATCCGTGCCCTCTACAATGCCCACCACCTGGTGCCCCCAACCTCCCACCCCCCACCCCTTCAAAATTCTCAGATCGTTTTTCAGAGTCCATAGTCTCTCATGGTTCACCTCCCCTTCCAATTTCCCTCAACTCCCTTCTCCTCTCCATCTCCCCTTGTCCTCCATGCTATTTGTTATGTTCCACAAATAAGTGAAACCATATGATAATTGACTCTCTCTGCTTGACTTATTTCACTCAGCATAATCTCTTCCAGTCCGGTCCATGTTGCTACAAAACTTGGGTATTCATCCTTTCTTTCTTTTTTTTTTTTTTTTACAGCTTTATAAACATATATTTTTATCCCCAGGGGTACAGGTCTGCGAATCGCCAGGTTTACACACTTCACAACACTCACCATAGCACATACCCTCCCCAATATCCATAACCCCACCCCCTCTCCCAACCCCCTCCCCCCATCAACCCTCAGTTTGTTTTGTGAGATTAAGAGTCACTTATGGTTTGTCTCCCTCCCAATCCCATCTTGTTTCATTTATTCTTCTCCTACCCCCTCAACCCCCCATGTTGCATCTCCTCTCCCTCATATCAGGGAGATCATATGATAGTTGTCTTTCTCCGATTGACTTATTTCGCTAAGCATGATACCCTCTAGTTCCATCCACGTCGTCGCAAATGGCAAGATTTCATTTCTTTTGATGGCTGCATAGTATTCCATTGTGTATATACCACATCTTCTTTATCCATTCGTCTGTAGATGGACATCTAGGTTCTTTCCATAGTTTGGCTATTGTAGACATTGCTGCTATAAACATTCGGGTGCACGTGCCCCTTCGGATCACTACGTTTGTATCTTTAGGGTAAATACCCAGCAGTGCAATTGCAGGGTCATAGGGTAGTTCTATTTTCAACATTTTGAGGAACCTCCATGCTGTTTTCCAGAGTGGTTGCACCAGCTTGCATTCCCACCAACAGTGTAGGAGGGTTCCCCTTTCTCCGCATCCTCGCCAGCATCTGTCATTTCCTGACTTGTTAATTTTAGCCATTCTGACTGGTGTGAGGTGATATCTCATGGTGGTTTTGATTTGTATTTCCCTGATGCCGAGTGATATGGAGCACTTTTTCATGTGTCTGTTGGCCATCTGGATGTCTTCTTTGCAGAAATGTCTGTTCATGTCCTCTGCCCATTTCTTGATTGGATTATTTGTTCTTTGGGTGTTGAGTTTGCTAAGTTCTTTATAGATTTTGGACACTAGCCCTTTCTCTGATATGTCATTTGCAAATATCTTCTCCCATTCTGTCAGTTGTCTTTTGGTTTTGTCCACTGTTTCCTTTGCTGTGCAAAAGCTTTTGATCTTGATAAAATCCCAAAAGTTCATTTTTGCCCTTGCTTCCCTTGCCTTTGGTGATGTTCCTAGGAAGATGTTGCTGCGGCTGACGTCGAAGAGGTTGCTGCCTGTGTTCTCCTCGAGGATTTTGATGGATTCCTTTCTCACATTGAGATCCTTCACCATTTTGAGACTATTTTCGTGTGTGGTGTAAGGAAATGATCCAATTTCATTTTTCTGCATGTGGCTGTCCAATTTTCCCAACACCATTTATTGAAGAGGCTGTCTTTGTTCCATTGGACATTCTTTCCTGCTTTGTCGAAGATGAGTTGACCATAGAGTTGAGGGTCTATTTCTGGGCTCTCTATTCTGTTCCATTGATCTATGTGTCTGTTTTTTGTGCCAGTACCATGCTGTCTTGAGGATAACAGCTTTGTAATAGAGCTTGAAGTCCGGAATTGTGATGCCACCAACTTTGGCTTTCTTTTTCAATATTCCTTTGGCTATTCGAGGTCTTTTCTGGTTCCATATAAATTTTAGGATTATTTGTTCCATTTCTTTGAAAAAAATGGATGGTACTTTGATAGGAATTGCATTAAATGTGTAGATTGCTTTAGGTAGCATAGACATTTTCACAATATTTATTCTTCCAATCCAGGAGCATGGAACATTTTTCCATTTCTTTGTGTCTTCCTCAATTTCTTTCATGAGTACTTTATAGTTTTCTGAGTATAGATTCTTAGTCTCTTTGGTTAGGTTTATTCCTAGGTATCTTATAGTTTTGGGTGCAATTGTAAATGGGATGGACTCCTTAATTTCTCTTTCTTCTGTCTTGTTGTTGGTGTATAGAAGTGCAACTGATTTCTGTGCATTGATTTTATATCCTGACACTTTACTGAATTCCTGTACAAGTTCTAGCAGTTTTGGAGTGGAGTCTTTTGGGTTTTCCACATAGAGTATCATATCATCTGCGAAGAGTGATAGTTTGACTTCTTCTTTGCCGATTTGGATGCCTTTAATTTCCTTTTGTTGTCTGATTGCTGAGGCTAGGACTTCTAGTACTATGTTGAATAGCAGGGGTGATAACGGACATCCCTGCCGTGTTCCTGACCTTAGCGGAAAAGCTTTCAGTTTTTCTCCATTGAGAATGATATTTGCGGTGGGTTTTTCATAGATGGCTTTGATAATATTGAGGTATGTGCCGTCTATCCCTACACTTTGAAGAGTTTTGATCAGGAAGGGATGCCGTACTTTGTCAAATGCTTTTTCAGCATCTATGGAGAGTATCATATGGTTCTTATTCTTTCTTTTATTAATGTGTTGTATCACATTGATTGATTTGCGAATGTTGAACCAGCCTTGCAGCCCTGGAATAAATCCCACTTGATCGTGGTGAATAATACTTTTAATGTACTGTTGAATCCTATTGGCTAGTATTTTGGCGAGAATTTTTGCATCTGTGTTCATCAAGGATATTGGTCTGTAGTTCTCTTTTTTGTTGGGATCCTTGTATGGTTTTGGGATCAAGGTGATGCTGGCCTCATAAAATGAGTTTGGAAGTTTTCCTTCTATTGCTATTTTTTGGAACAGTTTCAGGAGAATAGGAATTAGTTCTTCTTTAAATGTTTGGTAGAATTCCCCCAGGAAGCCGTCTGGCCCTGGGCTTTTGTTTGTTTGGAGATTTTTGATGACTGTTTCAATCTCCTTACTGCTTATGGGTCTGTTGAGGCTTTCTATTTCTTCCTGGTTCAGTTGTGGTAGTTTATATGTCTCTAGGAATGCATCCATTTCTTCCAGATTGTCAAATTTGTTGGCGTAGAGTTGCTCATAGTATGTTCTTATAATTGTCTGTATTTCTTTGGTGTTCGTTGTGATCTCTCCTCTTTCATTCATGATTTTATTTATTTGGGTCCTCTCTCTTTTCTTTTTGATAAGTCTGGCCAGGGGTTTATCAATCTTATTAATTCTTTCAAAGAACCAGCTCCTCGTTTCGTTGATTTGTTCTATTGTTTTTTTGGTTTCTATTTCATTGATTTCTGCTCTGATCTTTATGATTTCTCTTCTCCTGCTGGGTTTACGGTTTCTTTCTTGTTCTTTCTCCAGCTCCTTTAGGTGTAGGTTTAGGTTGTGTACCTGAGACCTTTCTAGTTTCTTGAGAAAGGCTTGTACCGCTATATATTTTCCTCTCAGGACTGCCTTTGTTGTGTCCCACAGATTCTGAACCGTTGTGTTTTCATTATCATTTGTTTCTATAAATTTTTTCAATTCTTCTTTAATTTCCTGGTTGACCCATTCATTCTTTAGAAGGATGCTGTTTAGTCTCCATGTATTTGGGTTCTTTCCAAATTTCCTCTTGTGATTGAGTTTTAGCTTCAGAGCATTGTGGTCTGAAAACATGCAGGGAATGATCCCAATCTTTTGATACCAGTTGAGACTTGATTTAGGACCAAGAATGTGATCTATCCTGGAGAATGTTCCATGTGCACTAGAGAAGAATGTGTATTCTGTTGCTTTGGGATGAAATGTTCTGAATATATCTGTGATGTCCATCTGGTCCAGTGTGTCATTTAAGGCCTTGATTTCCTTGTTGATCTTTTGCTTGGATGATCTGTCCGTTTTAGTGAGGGGAGTGTTACAATCCCCTGCTATTATTGTATTCTTGTCGATGTGTTTCTTTGATTTTGTTATTAATTGGTTTATATAGTTGGCTGCTCCCACATTAGGGGCATAGATATTTAAAATTGTTAGATCTTCTTGTTGGACAGTTCCTTTGAGTATGATATAGTGTCCTTCCTCATCTCTTATTATTGTCTTTGGCTTAAAATCTAATTGATCTGATATAAGGATTGCCACTCCTGCTTTCTTCTGATGTCCATTAGCATGGTAAATTCTTTTCCACCCCCTCACCTTAAATCTGGAGGTGTCTTCGGGTTTAAGATGAGTTTCTTGTAGGCAACATATAGATGGGTTTTGTTTTTTTATCCATTCTGATACCCTGTGTCTTTTGATTGGGGCATTTAGCCCATTAACATTCAGGGTAACTATTGAGAGATATGAATTTATTGCCATTGTATTGCCTGTAAGGTGACTGTTATTGTATATTGTCTCTGTTTCTTTCTGATCTACTACTTTTAGGGTCTCTCTTTGCTTAGAGGACCCCTTTCAATATTTCCTGTAGAGCTGGTTTGTATTTGCAAATTCTTTCAGTTTTTGTTTGTCCTGGAAGCTTTTAATCTCTCCTTCTATTTTCAATGATAGCCTAGCTGGATATAGTATTCTTGGCTGCATGTTTTTCTCATTTAGTGCTCTGAATATATCATGCCAGCTCTTTCTGGCCTGCCAGCTCTCTGTGGATAAGTCTGCTGCCAATCGAATATTTTTACCATTGTACGTTACAGACTTCTTTTCCCGGGCTGCTTTCAGGATCTTTTCTTTGTCACTAAGACTTGTCAATTTTACTATTAGGTGACGGGGTGTGGACCTATTCTTATTGATTTTGAGGGGGGTTCTCTGAACCTCCTGGATTTTGATGCTTGTTCCCTTTGCTATATTGGGGAAATTCTCTCCAATAATTCTCTCCAATATACCTTCTGCTCCCCTCTCTCTTTCCTCTTCTTCTGGAATCCCAATTATTCTAATGTTGTTTCATCTTATGGTGTCACTTATCTCTCGAATTCTCCCCTCGTGGTCCAGTAGCTGTTTGTCCCTCTTTTGCTCAGCTTCTTTATTCTCTGTCATTTGGTCTTCTATATTGCTAATTCTTTCTTCTGCCTCATTTATCCTAGCAGTGAGAGCCTCCATTTTTGATTGCACCTCATTAATAGCTTTTTTGATTTCAACTTGGTTAGATTTTAGTTCTTTTATTTCTCCAGAAAGGGCTTTTATATCTCCCGAGAGGGTTGCTTTAATATCTTCCATGCCTTTTTCAAGCCCGGCTAGAACCCTGAGAATTGTCATTCTGAACTCTATATCTGACATATTACCAATGTCTGTATTGATTAGGTTCCTAGCCTTTGGTACTGCCTCTTGTTCTTTTTTTTGTTGTGAATTTTTCTGCCTTGTCATTTTGTCCAGATAAGAGTTTATGAAGGAGCAAGTAAAATACTAAAAGGGTGGCAACAACCCCAGGAAAATATGCTTTAGCCAAATCAGAAGAGATCCCGAATTGTGAGGGGGGAGAAAGGGGATAAAAAGGGGTTCAGAAAGAAAGAAAAAAAAAAAGAAAGAAACTATTAAAAAAAAGAAAGCCGGTAAAGAAAAAATATAAAAAGAGGAAAAAAATATATATATTAGATAAACTATTTAAAAAACGTTAAAAAAAGAAAACGGTAAATGTTAAAAAAAATTTAGCAGAAGAAGAGAAAAAGAAAAAAAATTGAAAAAAAAAAATTAAATTAACTGCAAGGCTAAAAAATCATGGGGAGAAAGCCATGAGTTCCGTGCTTTGCTTTCTTCTCCTCTGGAACTCCGCCCTTCTCCTTGGTAGTTGAACTTGGTCCTGGCTGGGTTTCCCGTTGATCTTCTCGGGGAGGGGCCTGTTGTAGTGATTCTCAAGCGTCTTTGCCCCAGGCGGAGTTGCACCGCCCTTACCCGGGGCCGCGCTGAGTAATCCGCTCGAGTTTGCTTTCGGGAGCTTTTGTTCCCTGAGCGCTTTCCGTAGAGTCCGGAGGACGGGAATAAAGATGGCGGCCTCCCGGTGTCCGGCCCGGAGGAACCAAGAGCCCTGGGCCCCACTCCTCAGTGCGCCCTCAGAGAACAGGGCCCAGTGACTCCCGTCACCCTGGCCTCCGGCCGGGCTCCGAGCTGACCAAGCCTGAGACCGGTTCAAGGCAACCCCGAGCTGAGAGTCACTCCTCGGCTCTGTCTCTGTAGCCGGCTTCCCCGTTCTAATACCGGTAAGCTCTGCGACACTCAGACACCCCCGATACTTCTGCGACCCTGCGGGACCTGAGGCCGCGCTGACCCCGCCTGGGCTTCACCCCAGTTAAGCTTCTGGAGCGATGTCCCTCAGCGGAACACACTTTTAAAAGTCCTGATTTTGTGCTCCGTTGCTCCGCCGCTCGCCGGGAGCCGGCCCCTCCCCCCGCGGTCTATCTTCCTGTCGCTTTGGATTCACTTCTCCATCAGTCCTACCTTGCAGAAAGTGGTTGATTTTCTGTTTCTGGATTTGCTGTTCTTCTTCTCTTCAATCTCCCGTTGGATTTGTAGGTGTTTGCAATCTTTAGATAAGCTATTTAGCTGATCTCCCGCTACCCGAAGTAGTCTCAGCCTGCTACTTCTCCGCCATCTTGACTCCTCCTCTCTACTTATTGATATTTTTTGTAGACACCAGGAAATGCATTTTCTGCTACAACATAGAGATTGGATTTAAAAGTTCCGTTTTTTTTGTGGCATAAAAGGAAACTGATTAATTCAGCAAGGAGATAAAGCTCAATGAGTTAAGTGTAAAACCATATCTGAAAAGGGATTAGTTCTATATAATCAATAACATGCTTTTAACATATATCACATTCAAACCTCAGTAGAGCCCCTTGAGGCAAGTTGGAGAGGCATCATTATCCTTCTTTAAAATTTTAGGAAACTAAAACTGAGACTCAAAAATTTAGGGGTCATGTCTATAACAATAAGCCTGGTCCCTGAAGATCAGAGTTTAGGTATTCTCACTCCTCCTACTTCATTGTGCTGCTGTTGAAGATGCCAGAGTCTTAGAATCTTTCTGTCTTTCCAGAGTCGTTCAATCATAGTTCCAGAATATTTGTGCAAAAGAAATGGCCCTTCCAAAATTCTGATCCATTAACACATTATGTTATCAGTATAGTTCCATCTACAAACTTCTACAAATAACATGAAAGTTTGAAGCATTTCTTTCATTTTTTTTTCTTCTCCTCTTCCCCTTTATATGTGTCCAAAGGGTATTCTTCTCACAATGCCATTTCCTAGGGGAAAGGAACATAGAAATTCTTGTTATTCATCAAGGCTCATACTCTGGATGCTTTTTATTTAAATTAAGGGGAAAAAAAAGAAAATGCTTTCTGTAGACTTGATAGGTTATTCCAACTCCTCGTTTGTGCTCAGATTTTAAATTTTTCTCTTCTGTTTTCTGGCCACAAGGCTTCTTGATAGGAAATTGCAATAAGAGAAAGGTCTGTTCCCTTTTGGAATGCTCTCCACACAGCAAGCCGGGGAGAAAAGTTGTAGCATATGTTAGAGACCCTGGCTTTTAGGAGCTGGGCCAGAGTAGGCAGCATGCAGTAATGAAAGGTGATTCTCTCTGCTTTCAAGTTTTAGTTCCCTTTTTCAAGAACTCCATTCTTGTGGCCAGGAAAAGGAAATAGAGTTGGTTCTGAACCAGATGCTGCTCAGATTTCCTGGTTGTCAGAGCAGAAGTGAGAAGGCAGAAAAAAAGGAGACAAAATATGAGAGAGACTGAGAGAGTGTGTGTGCACGTCTGTGTGTGCACGCACTTGTACACACGCTGTTACAGGGCCGCAGCTTGAGAACCCAATATAATCGCAAAACCAAGCACATTTTCCATTGCAAGTAAGAAGGAAGGAAAAGGAATAGATCACTAGAGTAGGGGTCTGCAAACTTTTTCTGTAAAGGGCCAGATAATAAATATTTTAGCCTTTGCAGGCCACACGATCTCAGTCTCAAACCCTAACTGTATTGTAGCCCAAAACTACCTTAGACAACACATAAACAAATGAGCGTGGCCATGTCCCAATAAAACTTTATGTATTCAACTGAAATTTGAATTTTATAGAACTTTCCCATGTCATGAAATATTCTTCTTTTGAATTTCCCCCACCACTTAACAATGCAGAAGTCATTCTGAGCTTATGTGCCTCTTAGCCTCTTTCAGCCTGTTCAGTGTTTGCCTCATAACTTTCACTGACACTGTGACATCACTGAGACTCCATCTGACCTTAACAAAGCTTTATAAAAAGCTTCTCTGAGAGGATAATTGTTTATAAACCCATCGTTTTGTTGTTGTTGTTGAGGATGAAGATAAATTAGTAGTATGTGAATTTTGTTAGGGTCAGTAGGTGTTTCAAGTGTGTAATTAGACAAACTAATCACGGAGGTACCCTGTCTGTAGCTTAGACGTAGAACCCAAGAAAACAGATGCCATTCAGTCTCTTCTGTCCTTAGATCATTGAGGAACCCATGTGATTAATTCTCAGGGCACAAATACAAGGGCTTGGATATGTAAAGGAAAAAGGCATTGTTCAGCAACTAATACAGTGTCACCATATCAAGGTCCCCTAAATGATCACTTAAGTTACTGGATTGGTGCCCCTCATTATTAATTTCGGTTAAATTATACCTTTAAATAATAATGGTTAAGTTGTGCCTTTAAAGAAACCAAGCCCACCTCCCTGCCAAAAAAGAATCCAAGCCCCCATAATGAGATAAAATATTTAAGTTACTACATAGGTAACTAAAAACAAGCAAACAAAATAAAAAAAATTAAGTTCAAATAAAGCTCTAGTGGGTTCTGGTACTTACTGATTCTCCCTACTAGGGAGAAGTGTGCAAAGTCCCAATAGATTTTGAGTTGGATTTTCTTCTTCCTACCTGTTGCTAATTATGTGTCATCTTTGGACCTCTCTACTCCCATCTTATTGTGGTGTTTTAGGTTCCTGGTACTAGATGTTATTTAATTTCAGAGTTCTAAGTTCAGTTTGCCATTGCTCTACACCACCCATCTACCATATTTTTAAAAATTATTTTTATTAACATATAATGTATTATTTCCCCAGGGCTACAGGTCTGTGAAATCATCAGGCTTACACATTTCACAGCACTCATCATAGCACATACCTCCCCGATGTCCATAACCCAACCACCCTCTCCCTACCCCCCACCCCCCAGCAACCCTTAGTTTGTTTGTGAGATTAAGAGTCTCTCATGGTTTGTCTCCTTCCAATCCCATCTTGTTTCATTTTTTCCTTCTCTACCCCCCAAATCCCCACCCTGCCTCCAAATTCCTCATATCAGAGAGATCATATGATAATTGTCTTTCTCTGATTGACTTATTTCACTCAGTATGATACCCTTTAGTTCCATCTACGTTGTTGCAAATGGCAAGATTTCATTTTTTTGATGGCTGCATACTATTCCATTGTATATAAATATACCACATCTTCATTATCCATTCATCTGTAGTTGGACATCTGGATTTTTTACCTAGTTTGGTTATTATGCACATTGCTGCTATAAATATTTGGGTGCACGTGCCTTTTCAAATCACTACATTTATATCTGTAGGGTAAATACCCAGAAGTGTGATTGCTAGGTTGGAGGATAGCTCTATTTTCAACTTTTTGAGGAACCTCCATGCTGTTTTCCAGAGTGGCTGTATCAACTTGCATTCCCAACAACAGTGTAGGAGTGTTCCACTTTCTCCACATCCTTGCCAACATCTGTTGTCTCCTGACTTGTTAATTTTAGCCATTCTGACTGGTGTGGGGTGGTATCTCATTGTGCTTTTGATTTGTATTTCCCTGATGCTGAGTGATGTGGAGGACTTTTTCATGTGTCTGTTGGCCATCTGAATGTCTTCTTTGCAGAAATATCTGTTCATGTCTTCTGCCCATTTCTTTTTTTTTTTTTAAGATTTTATTTATTTATTTGACAGACAGAGATCACAAGTAGGCAGAGAGGCAGGCAGAGAGAGAGGAAGGGAAGCAGGCTCCCTGCCGAGCAGAGAGCCTGATGCGGGACTCGATCCCAGGACGCTGGGATCATGACCTGAGCCGAAGGCAGCGGCTTAACCCACCGAGCCACCCAGGCGCCCTTCTGTCCATTTCTTGATTGGATTATTTGTTCTTTGAGTGTTGAATTGGGTAAGTTCTTAATAGATTTTGGGTGTCAGCCGTTTATCTGATATGTCATTTGTGACTATCTTTTCCCATTCTGTCAGTTGTCCTTTGGTTTTGTTGACTGTTTCCTTTTGATCTTGATGAAGTCCCAATAATTCATTTTTGCCCTTACTTCTGTTGCCTTTGGTGATGTTTGTAAGAAGAAGTCACAGCAGCTGAGGTCAAAGAGTTGCTGCCTGTGTTCACCTCAAGGATTTGCATGGATTCCTGTCTCACATTGAAGTCTTTCATCCATGTAGAGTCTATTTTTGTGTGTGGTGTAAGGAAATGGTCCAGTTTCATTCTTCTGCATGTGGCTGTCCAATTTTCCCAACACAATTTGTTGAAGAGACTGTCTTTTTTTCCATTGGACATTATTTCCTGCTATGTTGAAGATTAGTTGATCATAGAGTTGAGGGTCTTTATTTCTGGGCTCTCTGTTCTGTCCCATTGATCTCTGTGTCTGTTTTTGTGCCAATACCACATTGTCTTGATGATATCAACTTTGTAATAGAGCTTAAAGTCTGGAATTGTGATGCCACCAACTTTGGCTTTCTTTTCAACATTCCTCTGGCTGTTTGGGGTCTTTTCTGGTTCCATATAAATTTTAGGATTATTTGCTCCATTTCTTTGAAAAAAAAAAAGTTTATGGTATTTTGATAGGGATTGCATTAAATGTGTAGATTGCTTTAGGTAGCATCGACATTTTCACAATATTTGTTCTTTGAAATCATGAGCATGGAACATTTTTCCATTTTGTGTCTTCCTCAATTTCTTTCTTGAGTACTTTATAGTTTTCTGAGTACAGATTCTTTGCCTCTTTGGTTAGGTTTATTCCTAGGTATCTTATGGTTTTGGGTGCACTTGTAAATGGGATCAACTCCTTAATTTCTCTTTCTTTTGTCTTGCTGTTGGTGTATAGAAATGCAACTGATTTCTGTGCACTGATTTTATATCCTGACAGTTTACTGAATTTGTGTACAAGTTTTAGCAGATTTGAAGTGGAGTCTTTTGGGTTTTCCACATGAAGTATCATATCATCTGCAAAGAGTGAGAGTTTCATTTCTTTGCCAATGTGGACGCCTTTTATTTCTTTTTGTAGTCTGATTGCTGAGGCTAGAACTTCTAGTACTATGTTGAATAACAGTGGTGATAGAGGACATCCCTGCTGTGTTCCTAACCTTAGTGGAAAAGCTCTCAGTTTTTCCCCATTGAGAATGATACTCTCTGTGGGTTTTTCATAGATGGCTTTCATGATATTGAGGTACCCTCTATCCCTACACTGTGAAGAGTTTTCATCAAGAAAGGATGCTGTACTTTGTCAAATGCTTGTTCGGCATCTACTGAGAGTATCGTATGGTTCTTGTTCTTTCTCTTATTAATGTGTTGTATCACAGTGATTGATTTGTCGATTTTGAACCAGCCTTGCAGCCCAGGAATAAATTCCACTTGTCGTGTGAATAATCCTTTTAATGTACTATTGGATCCTATTGGCTGGTATTTTGGTGAGAATTTTTGCGTCTGTGTTCATCAAGAATATTGGTCTGTAATTCTCCTTTTGATGGGGTCTTTGGTTTTGGTATCAAGGTAATGCTGGCCTCATAAAATGAGTTTGAAAGTTTTCCTTCCATTTCTATTTTTTGGAACAGTTTCAGGGAAATAGGTACTCGTTCTTCTTTAAATGTTTGGTAGAATTTCCCTGGGTAGCCGTCTGGCCCTGGGCTCTTGTTTGTTGGAAGTCTTTTGATAAATGCTTCAATCTCCTTACTGGTTATGGATCTGTTCAGGTCTTCTATTTCTTTCTGGTTCAGTTTTGGTAGTTTATATGTCTCTAGGAATGCATCCATTTCTTCCAGATTGTCAAATTTGCTGGCGTAGAGTTGCTCATAATATGTTCTTATAATTGTTTGTATTTCTTTGGTGTTAGTTGTGATCTCTCCTCTTTCATTCATGATTTTATTTATTTGGGTCCTTTCTCTTTTCTTTTTGATAAGTCTGGCCAGGGGTTTGTCAATCTTATTAATTCTTACAAAGAACCAGCTCCTAGTTTCATTGATCTGTTCTGCTGTTCTTTTGATTTCTAGTTTATTGATTTCTGCTCTGATCTTTATTATTTCTCTTCTCCTGCTGGGTTTAGGCTTTCTTTGCTATTCTTTCTTCAATTCCTTTAGGTGCAGGGTTAGGTTGTATACTTGAGACCTTTCTTGTCTCTTGAGAAAGGCTTGTATCACTCTATACTTTCCTCTCAGGACCGCCTTTGCTGTGTCCCACAGAATTGAACAGTTGTGTTTTCATTTTCATTTGTTTCCATGAATTTTTTCAATTCTTCTTTAGTTTCCTGGTTCTTTAATTGGATGCTCTTTAGCCTCCATGTATTTGAGTTCTTTCCCACTTTCCTCTTGTGGTTGAGTTCTAGCTTCAGAGCATTGTGGTCTGAAAATAGGCAGGGAATGATTCCAGTCTTTTGGTACCGGCTGAGACCTGATTTGTGACCCAGGATGTGATCTATTCTGGAGAGTGTTCCATGTGCACTAGAGAAGTATGTGTATTCTGTTGCTTTGGGATGGAATGTTCTGAATATGTCTGTGATGTCCGTCTGGTCCAGTGTGTCATTTAAAGCCCTTATTTCCTTGTTGATCTTTTGCTTGGATGATCTGTCTTTTCAGTGAGAGGGGTGTTAAAGTCCCTTACTATTATTGTATTATTGTCGATGTGTTTCTTTGATTTTGTTATAAATTAGCTTATATAATTGGCTGCTCCTATATTAGGGGCATAGATATTCAAAAATGTTAGATCTTCTTGCTGGACAGACCTTTTAAGTATGATATAGTGTCCTTCCTCATCTCTTATTATAGTCTTTGACTTAAAATCTAATTTATCTGATATATGGCTTGCTACCCCAGCTTCCTTTTGATGTCCATTATCATGGTAAATTGTTTTCTACCCCCTCACTTTAAATTTGGAGGTGTCTTTGGGTCTAAAATGAGTTTCTTGTAGACAGCATATAGATGGGTCTTGTTTTTTTATCCATTCTGATACCCTGTGTCTTTTGATTGGGGCATTTAGCCCATTTACATTCATTTACTACTGAGAGATAAGAATTTAGTGCCGATGTATTGTCTGTAATGTGACTGCTACTGTATATTGTCTCTATTCCTTTCTGGTCTGTTACTTTTAGGCTCTCTCTTTGCTTAGAGGACCCTTTCAGTATTTCCTGTAGGGCTGGTTTGGTATTTGAAAATTCTTTTACTTTTTGTTTGTCCTGTAAGCTTTTTATCTCTCCTTCTATTTTCTGTGACATCTTAGCTGGATGTAGTGTTCTTGTCTGCATATTTTTCGTGTTTAATGCTCTGAATAGGTCATGCCAGTTCTTCCTGGCCTGCCAGGTCTCTGTGGATAAGTCTGCTGCCAATCTAATATTTCTACCATTGTATGTTACAGACTTGTCCCGAGCTGCTTTCAGGATTTTCTCTTTGTCAGTAAGACTTGTAGGTTTTACTATTAGATGATGGGGTGTGGACCTATTTTTATTCATTTGGAGGGGGTTCTCTGTACCTCCTGGATTTTGATGCTTGTTCCCTTTGCCATATTAGGGAAATTCTCTACTATAATTCACTCCAATATACCTTCTGTCCCTCTCTCTCTTTCTTCTTCTTCTGGGATCCCAATTATTCTAATATTGTTTCATCTTATGGTATCAGTTTTCTCTGGAATTCTCCCCTCTTGGTCCAATTGTTGTTTGTCTATCTTTTGCTCAACTTCTTTATTCTCTGTAATTTGGTCTTCTATATCACTAATTCTTTCTTCTGCCTCATTTATCCTAGCAGTGAGAGCCTCCATTTTTGATTGCACCTCATTAATAGCTTTTTTGATTTCAACTTGGTTAGATTTTAGTTCTTTCATTTCTCCAGAAAGGGCTTTTATTTCTCCAGACAGGGTTTCTCTAATATCTTCCATGCCTTTTTTGAGCCCAGCTAGCACCTTGATAATTATCATTCTGAACTCTAGTTTTGACGTATTTCCAATGTCCATATTGATTAGATCCCTAGGCATTGGTACTGCCTCTTGTTCTTTTTTTTGTGGTGAGTTTTTCTGCCTTGTCATTTTATCCAGATAAGAATATATGAATGATAGAATAAAACACTAAAAGTGTGGGAAAGATCCCAGAAAAATATACACTCACCAAATCAGTAGAGACCCAAAACCAGGGGGAGAAGAATGGCTGAAAATAAATAATAAGTAAATAAATAAAAAACATATGTGTATTAGATGGGTGAATAGAACAGAGCCACCCACTTGATTTTGGGTGTATTCTGGTTTCATAGGATAAACTACCTCCCAGAATTTTAAAGAAAGAAAAACTTATATATATATACAAAAATAAGGGTAAGCACAATGAAGGGATGGAATATTACTATAAAGATGAAAATTAAAGAAATATTCTAAAAAAGGAATTGATAAGTCGGGTGGAAAAAGAAAATAAAAAAAGAAGAGAATGTGATCAGGCTGGAGACTAGAACAAAGCCATGTGCTAGATTTATGGTATATTTTGATCTATTAGAAGAAATTGCATCCCAAAATTTTAAAGAAAAAAACCCTATATGTATATAAAAAATAAGGTTAAATAAAATGAAGGGATAAAATATGACTATAACAATGAAAATTTAAAAAGATTTTATTAAAAAATTGTATTGTTAAGATAAAATAGTTAAAAATGGTAAAAGAGGAAATGTTAAAAAATAGAATATGAAAAAGTAAAATTTAAAAAATTTAACTTTGCAAGACAAAAGGATATAAGAAAGCCATGAATTCTGCACACTGATTTCCTCTAGCTCTGGAGTTCAGCACTTCTCATTGACGATGAACTTGGTCTTGGCTGGTGTTCTTACTGATCTTCTGGGGTAGGGGCCTATTGCAGTGATTCTCAAATGTCTTTGCCCGAGGAGGAATGGCACTGCCCTTGCCAGGGGCCAGGGTAAGTAATCTGCTCTGGTTCACATTCGGTAGCTTTTGTTCCCTGAACACTTTTCCATAGAGCTTTGGAGGATGGGAATGAAAATGGCAGCCTCCCAATCTCCAGCCTGGAGGAGCTGAGAGCTCAGGGCCCCACTCCTTAGTGCATCCTCAGAGAAAAGCAGTCAATCCCTCCTGTCTCTCTCGTCTCTGGCTATGCTCCGAGCTCACCCATCCTATGACTGAGCATTTCTATCTCTGGCGCATGGCCCTGTTTGGAGTCTCCAAACACAGCCAATTCCTGCAGCATGCTGCTGTGCTGCTCCTCTCAGAGGAGGAAGTGGGGGGGTCTGTCCAGAATTGCCACTAGTGGGGTCCCTCCTCAAAGAGCAGTGGCCCGACTGTGCCTTTGGTCAAAGTTTAGGTAACCCTGAGCTGAGAGCACACTCCTTGGTTCTGTCTCTGTAGCCAGCTTTCCCATCTGATACCTGGCAGTTCTGTCGCACCCAGGCACCCCTGGTCTTTTTGTGACCCCGTGTGTCCTGAGACCACACTGTCCCCATGAGGGCTCCAGCCCTGCTCAGCCTCTGGAGCAAAGTCCCCTAGTGGAGCAAACTTCTAAAAGTTCTGATTTTGTGCTCGGCTGCTCCATTGCTTGCCAGGAGCTGACTCCTACCCCCACAGTCTTTCTGTCGGTTTGGATTCACTTGTCTGTATGTCCTACCTTCCAGAGAGTGGTCGTTTTTCTGCTCCTAGAATTGCTGCTTTTCTTCTCTTCTATCTCCTGTTGAGTTTGTAGGTGTTTGGAATGGTTTGATAACTATCTAGCTGAACTCCTGGGACCTAATGATATTTCAGTCTGCTACTCCTCCACCATCTTGCTTCCTCCTCTACTGTATTTTGATTGCTGTAACTATCTTGGTTCTTAATTGCTAATTTCACAGACCTGTGGAATTCTAGAAGTGCAATTATCCTCCAGTGTAATTGCCTTCTGCAAAAATTTTCTCCTATAAAACTTTTGCAAAAAAATTTTGCTCTGTTTGATACTACCTGTGAATGTATATAGATGCCTTCTTGGCTATACAGAGTGGTGTTGTCTAGAGCTCCCTGGCTTCAGAAAGAGTAAGTTATCTCTATGATTGGAACACCCTCTTTAATTAGGAGCCTTTGTTACTATGGCTATTTCAGGTGTCGCATCATCTCACATCCCACCTGGGTATAGCAGATGATGTTATGAGTGGTCTGATTAGTATCACTTAAGAGGTTTTGTTTAAATATTTCATGTTCACTTATAAAAAGTTATGCACATTAAATAGCTCCTAAATTCTTTAGTATCACTTAAATGCAGATACTATAATACATACTCTTCTCAACATTCAATTATGCAATAAGTGATTTGCTTCATAAATATGAACAAAAGGACCTACTGTGTGGCAGGTTGTATATTAGATTATGTGAGGAATTAAAAGATTCAGGAAGTATATCTTGATTGGTGTGCTGGGAACTCGTGGGTAAGAAAAGCACACAAATAATTATTATCTCAAATTGAATGCATTTGATGCCTAACATAAAAAACAAGCAGTAATTGTTGTGGGAGCTCCAAAAAAAAAAAAAAAAAAAGGAAGGGCAAGAACACTTGGGATGACATTTCATCAAAGACTTCAGAAAGAGATGGCATTGGAGGTGGACCCTGAAGATGGACACTTAACAACAGGCAAGTCTCAGGATGAATGGAAACAGAGTTAACAAAGATGCTCTCTCTAAATGCTAAGAATGTATGAACATTCATCACATGGAAACAGCCATTGCTTCCTTCATCTAAAACCCACATGTGATCTAGTAGCAGAGTGCTATATGCTTGGTAATAATATATGGCAATAAATGTTCTTGGTCTCCTTTGAGATAGAAAGGGGACACTCATCAAAAGTGATAGGAATCATCAAGACCTCTCGTACTTGTCACAGAGAAAACCAATTAGAGCAATTGAATAAAGCATAGTTGTCCTGATTTGAAATATTTTCAAGCAGCTTCCTTCTCAGCATCTCTTAATTGTTTGAATTTGCAAAGAGTTTCTCTTTCCCACCTTGAGAAATCAGGGACAAATCAAAAGGATTTTTGGTCATTGTTGATAAATATTCTAATTAACCCTTCATTGACTGACGACTGCCAAGAGTCAGCAGCAGGTGGTAACAGTTCATTTGTAGTCATTATAATTGTTTGAAATAATTCAGTTTTCTGTTCCAGGATTGTTTTTGGAGAAGAGGCCTGGGAGAGACAGTGCAGATGGGCATGATTTAAAACAGTATCCTTATTAAAAGTGCACATTATATTTGCTGGTTAAATTATTGGTAAATTTAAGTATATTGTGAATAGATAAAACTAATAATTTGTTGCAAAATAATAATTACAGTTGTTCTCCATTTAATTTTTAAGATAAGAAATACCAGGTTCACCTAGGTATGCATATCTGACATGACATACTTTCTTTCTAAAGCATTCAAGGTGTCTGATGTTACAATTTTTTTTTTTCCATTATGAATAGACATCCACATGGGCTTTTTTTTTCTTTAAAATTTATGGAACATATGCAATACCCACTTCACCCAAAGCTATAGAATAATGACGCTATTATTGTAGCCATCTGTCTCTTCACATCAGTGTCTACTGTGGTTTTATAGTACAGTTTTAGGGCTTTGTAAGAAACAATATTGGTTAACATTAATAACTACCGTCGTCTGACACTTTACATCTCTATTTGGAGTCAGCTCCTGGAAGCATCTTCCCCAGTCCTGGGGGCAGTGGTGCAGGAGGAAGGACAGCTCTCTTGAGGGAGGTGGAGTCAGCTCCTGGGAGCATCCTTCCCAGTCCTGTGTACAGTGGTGTGGGAGGAGGGACAGCTCTCTTCAGGGAGGTGGAGGAAGCGCCGCCTAGATTGCTCCACTTGACTGACGCCCAAAGGAAAGGGTGAGTCAGTCTCCTACTTCCTATTATAACTCTGCATTTGCAGTTTTCCACCTTAACAGGCAGTAACAGTTCCAGCCAATGCTAATTTGGGTAACATCTAAAAGGCTTGCCTGACAAGGCAGATTCAAATTATGAAGCAATCCCCTCACATACTGAGACCTTGTTAGCTAGATTAGTGGTGGATTGGCTCCTTGTGACAGCTTGTTTGCTAGAGGTGAGCTATCTACATTTCCAATGCAGGCAGGTTATATCATCATTTAAAGAAAAAAAATAAAGATGTCGTTTTTCTTGTTTGTCACAGAGTTCATGTAATATTCCCTCTCGATTTTCTCATTGTTGACTTCAGAAAGAAATAGCAGCAAGTGTGTACCTTTGAGTGCGACAGCTAATTTTGTTATGGATGAACAGAGTATTGTGACAAAACAGTGGCACAGCTGTCATAACAGCTGTCACACATTAATCATGACAGTGACAAATAGCATAATTACCTTATCTGGAATTCCTAGCATGCACACTCAGTATGCCCCACTGCCAAGCGAGCATATCACGCATGGTTTAATTAAAAAGACATCAATACAGGTTAGTTAGACAAGGGCTAGAAGACATTGATCCAAAATGAAAATAAAATTATTTATAGGTTGGTGTTTAGGGACACCCAAAGACCAATTACTTAGCCGACATGATAATTTGAATCTATTTCCCTAACTGGTCCTTCTCAATGTGCATATCACATGGTAAATTACCTGTTCTGCCCCAGACCAGCAGCCTTTCTTCCATGAAATATTTGATCCCCTCTTTTTCTGCTCTCAACGTGAGTCCTTGTGAGCTGCCTTTATGTGCTGTTAATTGATTGAAGGGACTGTATTGATTAACATATGATTAACAGTGAACAAGTTGTGGCCAACATTTTTTTTTAACTTATTTTACATGTCAGGTACTGAATAGAATGATATTAAATGGAGTGAATTTTTATTTAGTAATTCTTCCTAAGTAAAGAATATAGGCAGGTGAGACTGGGTTTATGCCTAGAAATGACAGTCTCTTACATGTGCTGTGTTTTAATATGTATGCCTGTATTCATGTGCATATACGTGTCACATCAGTATGTATAAATATGCACACATGCCAAATATATGTATATTTTTGCCCTCCTGGTATTTTAAGCTCAACAATTCATTGAATTTACTGATTGAATTCCTGGGAGCTGGTTCTTGAATTGCTCTGAAGCTGCCTCGATGAAATATTAATGAATCAATTTCCATAGACATGGACTCATTATCTCGCTGGATGCCATTGGAAAACACAGTCCTGCCTGCGGTATCCTTCCACCTGCCTGTGACATGATTTGATTTTCTCTCTCTCATTTTTTAATTAAATAAAAAAATTGCTATCAGGAAATTTGTGATAACTTTGGAACAGATGTTTCCATTTCTCTTGATAGGCACGTAAATGGAGGTAAGGCATTTAAAATAAATTTACGTACCACTTAAGTGAGGTATTAAAAAGTGGATCCTGGAAACAAGAAAAAGAGGTGGTCAGTTTAGTACTGTGGTCTCTGTAATGCCCTTTGGAAATGAGGAAACTGTTTTTTTTTTTTTTTGGAACAACCAATCTACTGTGGGAAATGACTATATTTTAGGAAGCTGGGCCAACCATCTAATTGTTTACAATATTATCAATTTTAGAAAAAGCTACTAAACACAAACACATTGTCACTTTAATTTAGGACTGATAGAATGTAGATGGAATTATTCAGGCTGTGTCTACAAAATGCCAAAACAGCTGGTTAGAACATGAAAAATTCAGTCAGTCAAGCAGTGATTATCTACATACAATATAAATAGCTGGTTTTAGGTATTTTGTTTTGTGTTCACTGAAATTGACTGGTTGTGTGTGTGTGTGTGTGTGCCTTATACAAGTCAATCCAGGGATGTAATAAAGCACATTAAACTACAATTATACCAAACAGAAAGTTTATAGCTTCCTTCCTTCCCATTCATTCTGTTCCAGTGAAGATTATTGATGCCTGCTTTGGGTACCATCAACATCCACTTTATAGAACTCTGAAAAATTCTCTGGTAAATGGTTGCCAACATTGTTAGATAAAGACCAGGATTATGGTCTCAAATTCAGTGGCTTTCACCATTTTGAATTAGAACCAGTAGAATATCTGAATGTCATGTGATCTGAGGACAATATTATCATTTGAACACATACGTATTATATGACCTGAAAAATGACTTTTCTATTTCCCTTTCTTAAGGAAAGCATGAAAGCTAGACCAAGGAAGTCCTTTCAATACAAAGCCAGAAACAAAACAAAGCAAAACAAAACAAAATTGCCTTTATTGAGAGAACTCTGCTCTCCAGGACCTCATCCCATTTCCATCTAGGTCCTGGGGAACCCACTTGTGTCCACTTCTCCCGAGGTCCTGGGGAACCCACTTGTGTCCACTTCTGATGCTGTACTACAGCTCTGAGGAATGCCTCAGAGCACCTCCTGGTTTGACATAGTTTGATGAAAGAATGAAAAAGACCCACCAGGGTACCTCCTTAGAGCATTTTTACAAGTAATAGTGAAGAACCCATCAATATGGGCAGCCCATGGATGTACCCTTGGTAATAAACCCCTCCTCTAGGTTTAAATCAAGTCAGAAATGACCTAGAACTGCTCTCAGAGGCTGGACACCATTTTAGACCTTTAGTCTCAGGGTTGAGGTCCTACTGAAACTAGAGGCAGAAATTCAAGTAAGTTTCTTGAAAAATAACCCAAGATTATTTATCCCACTGAGAGATATTCTAAGAGATTATAACAAGGAAGAATCAATTTTAGGTCAAGTTATGAAAGTGACAAGAAAATAAAAGCAGCTTCATCCTTTCACGATCAAGCCTTTTAGAAGGAATCTCCCTCTCTAATCACCGTTTATGGTACTTTTTGCTGTAAGGGCTTGTATTTTCTACTCTGCATTGCTGCTTTTTATGTGGCGTCATCTCTTGGTGCTTTGTAAGCTCTTTGAACGTTGATGCTCCTTTTTCTCCCTCATGGCCTAGGATTGCATCTACATGTTGTAATTGCTGAATGAATACATGCATAATGAATAATAATGTGTTGGCTTTAGTAATTTAAAAAGACATGGATTTGCTCTAAACATCCCTGTTGTTTCCTGAATTTGGCATATTACTTGACTGAAAATTCTGAGAAGGCCAAAATGTTTATCTTTTTATTTTTTTAATCTTTTTTTTTTAAGATTTTATTAATTTATTTGACAGAGATTGCAAGCAGGCAGAGAAGCAGGCAGAGAGAGAGGAGGAAGCAGGCTCCCCGCTGAGCAGGAAGCCCGATGCGGGACTCGATTCAAGGACCCCAAGATCACAACCCGAGCTGAAGGCAGAGGCTTTAACCCACTGAGCCACCCAGGCGCCCCCCAAATGTGTATCTTTAAAACAAGTTCTCTTCCATCTTCTTTTCATTAGATAGTTTTATTCCCTTCTCCCCTCCTGTCTGCTAGTATAAGATCCTCTTTACATAAAGGTTGGGTTGACTTTTATTGGTGCTAATGGAATGGGGTGTTGATCCATCTTCCCTAAACTTGAGGGGTAGCTTGTACATATTACACCTAACAATTGTGTAAGTTATACAAATTTACACGTTATTTTACATTCAAGATTCCCAAATGTTTTATGCTTTCTAAATTTGCTCAATCTAATACCTAAGGAAATCCAGTGGTTATCCTTATCCACCTTGAGAGAATTGATACGAGCAAAACTTTGTGTCTGTCTGCATCCTACCTCTTGGGTTTGTGGCCAGGTCTTTTGCTCTCTCTGCCTCAGAATATTTCGGTAGCACTTCCTCTATCCAACAGTGACAATCAACAGGTTTTCCATGTAAGAACTAGCAGCAGCAATTGTGTTTATCTCCCTGACTAAGAGGTTTCCTATTTATCTTCCCTGAGGTGTTGCCCATGTGGCTGTCCTGATATTGAGCAGCTGGACAGATTACACCCTGGAGCCACATCTGTGGACACATAGATCAACACCATTTTCATTGCCTTGGTGCCTAAGAAGTTTATCTTCTATCAGAGAGATTTACTGCTTTCTTCATGAATTGTTAAGACTACCCCTCCCCCCACTTCTGCCACCACTTTTCCTTTCCTCCTCCTTATTTGGTTGTAAACTAAATTAGCATAATCTGATCGGATTGTTAACAGCTGATTAGTTTTTGTTTCCTGCCATTATTAGCAATGATTTCTAGTAGAGCTTCTGTAGAAAAACCTTTGCTGGTTAAATATACAACATAAATACTTTGCATATAAAGAAAATGACACAGGGGTGCCTGGGTGGCTCAGTGGGTTAAAGCCTCTGCCTTCGGCTCAGGTCATGATCCCAGGGTCCTGGGATCGAGCCCCACATCGGGCTCTCTGCTCAGCAGCGAGCTTGCTTCCATCTCTCTCTCTCTGCCTGCCTCTTTGCCTACTTGTGATCTCTGTCAAATAAATAAATAAAATCTTAAAAAAAAAAAAAAGAAAGAAAATGACACAGTCCCAAGATGGCGGCCACCATGAAGAAGGCGGCTGCAGAAGATGTCAAAGTTACTTTTGAAGATCAACAAAAGATAAACAAATTTGCATGGAACACGAGTAGAATCACAGAGCTGAAGGAGGTAATAGAAGTTAAAAAGAAACAACTCCAGAATTTAGAAGATGCTTGTGAGGACATCATGCTTGCAGATGATGATTGCTTAATGATACCTTATCAAATTGGTGATGTTTTCATTAGCCATTCTCAAGAAGAAACACAGGAAATGTTAGAAGAAGCAAAGAAAAATTTGCAAGAAGAAATTGATGCCTTAGAAGCCAGAGTGGAATCAATTCAGCGAGTGTTAGCGGATCTGAAAGTTCAGTTATATGCAAAATTTGGGAGCAACATAAACCTCGAAGCTGATGACAGTTAAACATTTTATAATACTTTTTTTTCAATTTGTTTAATAAACTTGAATATTGTTTAAAAAAAAAAAGAAAATGACTTTAGTTGGTAAGTGTACCTCTAAAAGTGTTGATTTTACTTGCCATATCTAAATGCATGCTAAATCCATAGTAAAGACACTGCTTTAGACATTATTCACTAATGCTTTTTTTTTTTTTTCCCTTTCTGATGTTGCTTCATCTGTTAGGACATAATCCCTCAAACTTGTAGTAGAGTTTTTTTTGGTTTACAACAGACTTTTACCAATACTGTCTCCCTTGATTTTCAATAGAGCCCTACAAGGTATGAGGAAGAGGTCTTTTATTATATTTTTCAGTTTTATAAATCAGAAAATCACAAAGTCAGCTGTGAAGCTAAGACTCAAATCTAAGAAATCATATTTGCATTTCAACTTCTCCCCACTTACCTTCAATGCCACCTCCAAGTAATTCTCGTTATGATTGTCAGTTTCACTTTTTTAGGCTTTTTCTCAGCTGTCCCCAAATCTTTCCCATCTCCAAAATTCTGACTTGCTGACTGAATTATAACAAAAGATTTAGGGGGTTAATGCCAGTTATCTATTCACTTATCTAACTATACCATGAAGCAGGAAAAAAAAGTGAGATAGTTCTTTGGAGTATTGATTACTTCAATGGTTTTTCATCTGCCTGCACATTTGAATTACCTGAGGAACTTTAAAAATAAATAATGATGTCTGGATCCAACCTCCAGAGAGTCTGGTTTAATTACTCTGGAGTCGGTGTCCAGACATGGATATTTTTTAAAATCTCCTCAGATGATTCTAATTTGCATCCAGCATTGAAAACCAGGGGAGATTCCTTCTCTTTGCCCTCTTTTTGGGCCCATCTTCTTTTTTCCCTCTACCCACTTTGAGAAATGCCAGATTTGCTCAGGTATAATCAGACAACATTAATTGGTGATTAATTGGACAACATTAAATGGTGATCCTCTAAAATTTAGGGTCTAAATGAATAATGTGTGTGTGTGCTTGTGTGTGTGGGTTTGCTTTGTCTACTCTGAGAGAAGGAGATTAATCATGAAAAAGGCTATTGTGGAAAGTGATCATGGGCTCGAGACATTTGTGGCAAATGTTTGTAACTCCTAGAATGTTGCCTCCCTTGCCCCAAGGGCAGTGATTTGGTTTGTTTTGATCACTGGTCTTTCCCTAGCATATTGGATGGTGCATGACACATAGGAGGCACTCAGTAAATATTACTAATAAATATTTCCCCAACATCTTCCTCACTAATCCTTAACATAAGAGCTAAATGGAACCCCTTGAAGTTTGTTAGTGGAATCCCAGGTTTGGTGTCTAATCTCATTTTTTTTCCACATGGATTTTTCCACATCTCTTTCTTAAGTCTGTATTTTAAGGCCTAGATTTAAAGAACTTTCTTTCACAAGCCTTTCTGGTTCTCCTTTGAACTGTTACAGGCAATTATCTTTATTTCATGTATCACTGTTACTTGCCACTCTATCTTATATATATCAGTTATTTATGTGTATGTCTTCACTTTTCTTCTAGTCATGACCAATTTTATATTTGCATCCCTGTCAGTACACATGGAAATCTCTCAATAAATATTAGCTTGAATGAATCACCATTGCTTCTGGTATGTTAGATTCCTACATTGCACATTGATGAGAGGTTAAGTAGCATTCCATAATGTTTGGTTTTGTTTTATGCTTTGTATCTTTTTTTTATTAACATGAAATGTATTATATGCTTCAGGGGTACAGACATGTGAATCATCAGTCTTACATAACTCACAGCACTCACCATTATATCTGTTTCTAGGCAGAATACAATTCAAGCAACTCAAGTTTTTTTCATCCTTGTTGATATCTTGTACATCATGTTATTCTTATTTCAGTGTATCATGGATTGTTTATTCTACTTGTCATGTAACCTTTACTTTGTTCTTTAGGTCAAAATCATACTAAAAAGGGGTGGGGTCCATGTTCATAATGATACGAGTAGATGAGTAGCTATGCTGTGAGAAGTACCACATTGAAAAGAACTGGTAGAAAAGCCAAGAAAACCCAATAGTATGCAACTTCCCAACTGCTTTTCTGTATTAAAAAATTTTTTTAAAACTCTTGCCCTTTCTTACTCAGCAGTTTCTAAATATCAATCAACAGCTTGAATGTAGGGTGCAGAGATTCCCTTTGTTCATATATTTTAGTCTAAAGGAGTGAGTAAGAATCCGTACTAAATGACATGAGGTTTTGTTTTTCCATAAATATGTAACACATGCATCAGTGAAAACATCATATTAGTCATGTGAGCGAGACTCACCATTGATTCATCTAAGATAGAACTAAATAATAGTTCTTGACAGCAAAAGGCACATAAACAGCTCTTCCTAATATTACTTAAATTGATCATTACATATTTTTAATGATTTGTGAACATTTTGTTCAATTTCAGTGTACTTATTTTTCCAAGGATGGAAATAAAAATTTTCAAATATTCCAGAAACAGAATTATATTTTGGTTTGTATAAGATATAGTTATATTGAGAGTGTGCTCAACTACAAGGGATAAAGTAGGCATATGATGTTTTTTCCCATTTACATAAATACAGTTCAGAGAATATTACTAATGAAGTAGATGTGGGGTCACCTAGCCACCTTAGGAAAAGGTTACTACTTTATTTTAAGTAGCCCATCAATCATTATGAATTACTGTCGTATTCTAGGTGAAAGCACTAATCATAATAAATTCATTTTGTATTCATGAGGGTGTCAAATGTACACCCATAGGAGCCCCATGTCATCTGTCAGTATGGAAAGAAAAATTTAAATATGACCTATTCACAATCTCTTTGCCATGGCTTATACCCATATGCATGTTGTGGTGCTGATGGACATGTGATGCATGTGGGGGGAAAGCTGGAACCTTCACTAAGATTATTGGAAGTGGAATAAAAGCTATGTCAGAAAAAATGACCTCAGGCTGCTGGCTGACATTTCCCTGTCCTCTAAGGGATTCCAGAGGGTCAAGTGGGTGCCAGAGGGCAGGGCTGTGAGTGTGAATTCATACGTCCACAATACAGCTGCCTTATTTAACTCTACTTCTGAAGCCCATTTTTCTTTTGAGCTAAAAACTTGGGATCATTGTTACCATCATTTTACCAATTATAAAAGCAATATTATTTTTCTCTGGGTGGTTTCTAGGCACAGATAATGCAACAAGATGTTGGACAAGGTAAAGGAAAGGTTTTTTTCTTCCTCTTCCTTTGCATGCTGTTGGAAGTATTGGTGAGAACCCCTCCTTACTTTCTCTTATTAAATCCATCTTCATGGGGAAAAAGAGTAACAGCAATGTCAGATGAGTGAAATAGCAAGTGCATAACATATTTAGAAATGCATTTGTAATGGATAGAATTAATGTATTAAATGCCTTGTTGATATTATTTTTATTGTTATTATTATTGATATTATCATCTCCATTTCGAAAGAGAAAAACTTAATCATAAATTGGTTAAATAACTTGCTCTGGTTTTATAGCCCAAAGGTGGTGGAGTCACCATGTGAACCAGTTTTCTGCCTCTCTGTGATTATAACAGTACCTACTACATGAGATTGTTAGGAAAGTTAAGTGAGGTTAGGTGTATAAATTTCTCATCAGAATGTTTAATTAATATCAGCTAATAGGAATAATTATATGGTTTGGAGTGGGTACTTCTCCCACTCCCCCCAGGTCATGAGGATTGTTTTTCATCTAAAAAGAAGGAAAAACACTGGACTTGTGGCTCCTTTTCACTTGCTGTCTTTGGTTCTGGTACCAAGGTAGCAATTAATGTCATAATCAGGGATCTACCTCTTTCAAGAGGTCCTTACTACCAACATCACTCAAGTATTTCTGGGTTCTGTGATGTTCCGGTCCCATGTCCATAACTAAATATTTTTCTGCCCTTTACAAACCTCCTTAGAGGTGGCAAATGGAGACTGTTGATGTTGCCTTGGGGCTCCTGAACCCCCAGAGGCTTTCACTTTTCACAGTTTCTCTCTATTTTTGGTACCAGCAAAGAACTCCTTGCACAGCATTTTTACCTTGAGGCCCAAATGGAAGATAGGAACATCATGGAACTCATTTCTCTCATCTCATCATATTTTCTCTTCCTTTCCACCAACAACTCTCTTTGGTGAGATAGAGAAGACTTATATCAGAAAAGTAGGACTCAAAAACATTGGAACTTCAGAACATCACTCTACTGATCCTAGAATCTTTTTCATGCTCACTCCTCTTCTAAAGATTTAATAGCAGAGAACTAACCTGAGGCAGTCTATATGTAAGAGTTCATTTCTCTAGCAAAAATGTCCTGTGAAGTATTAGATCAAATGAGAGAAGTGGGGCTCAAAGGACCTGTCAAATAGCTAGACATATGATTATTAGTTCTTTTTAAAATCCAAGCTTTGCCACTGAAATTTTTAACTGACTTTGGGGAAGATATGTACTGATGCTCTTTCCCAACCAGGTAGAAATGACTCCTACTCACATTTGTGGGCATTCAAATCCCATTTCATACTCAGTTGACCTTCCTGGACATTTTTCTAGGTTTAGTCTTTACTAAATCTTAATCACTTAACTTAATAACTTAAATCTTAATCATATTATGATTTTTATTAGTTATTATTGTCTTTTATCATAGATTACAAGTTCTTATAATGTTTGGCATATGTCTTAATTAGAAATTAAAAATAGAGCTTCCTTATGACCCTGCAATTGCACTACTGGGTATTTATCTCAAAGATACAGATGCAGTGAAAAAAGGGGCCATCTGTACCCCAATGTTTATAACAGCAATGGTCACGGTCTCCAAACTGTGGAAAGAACCAAGTTGCCCTTCAACGGACGAATGGATAAGGAAGATGTGGTCCATATACACTATGGAGTATTATGCCTCCATCAGAAAGGATGAATACCCAACTTTTGTAGCAACATGGATGGGACTAAAAGAGATTATGCTGAGTGAAATAAGTCAAGCAGAAAGAGTCAATTATCATATGGTTTCACTAATTTGCGGAGCATAACAAATAACATGGAAGACATGGGGAGATGGAGAGGAGAAGGGAGTTGAGGGAAATTGGAAGGGGAGGTGAACCACGAGAGAATATGGACTCTGAAAAACAACCTGAGGGTTGTGAAGGGGTGGGGGGTGGGAGGTTGGGGGAGCCAGGTGGTGGGTATTAAGGAGGGCATGTATTGCATGGAGCACTGGGTGTGGTACAAAAACAATGAATACTGTTGCGCTGAAAAGAAATAAAAAAAAAAAGCAATGGGGTATGATGGAGTGAACACTGAAATTTCAAGGGTGATGTAAAGGTTTTCAAATGGGGAAGTAACTTCATCAGTAGGTAACAAATTGCAGGGAGTTTTGATTGACACCAAGATTTCTGTCTTTGGAGACTAGAGTGTGACATTCATGCAATATTTCTGAATGACTCTTTTTGAAGGTCGAAGGCACTGACCTTGATGAAACGATATATGCAACATGTTGTTCATTTTGTTTATGGTATGTAGATGTCTAATAGCTGGTGAGGTTGTTGATAAGAAGGGCTCCATAAACAGTTCCACGTATTTATCAAAAGAAGAAGAAGCAGAGAGGAATGAGATATTTCATTCAAGACAATGCTTAGACTTCACAGACTTGTTCAATCACAGAACAATCTGTATAAAATTGTTTTCCTCTGTTTCACTTAAGTAGCCTCTTTACTTACAAATTATATGAATCAGATGGATAACAAAACTCTTTGATATATCTTAAAGCATCCAGTTAAAGCACAAATTTTGCTTAAGATTATGGATTTTAAAATACTAATACCTCAGAGTATCAGTTCTTACCTTTCTGAGAGTTATAGTACCTGTCTAGTACTATAGTACTAGTACTATAGTACTATCTAGTACTATCTAGTACCTGTCGGGGTACTAGAAAGTAAAGAATAACCAATGAATTGGTTTAACTGAAGGTATTTCAATAAAGATAGTATGTAAGAATTGTGGGCATGACTAAAGTAAGCAACAGTAGAGGGTGAAGTATCCTGAGACCAGCAACAATAAAAAGCCATTACCACTTCTAAGCCTGAATGTGCAAGTGGAAAGAAAGTTTCCAGAACTGGGGAGGAATTATGATCATAGAGGCATGCTGCCATTGCTAAAGTCTGAACTGAGGGGTTGAAATCATAGAGATAAGCATGGCATAAGGAAGTGTCAGACATTTCATGATTCTGAAATCTTAAGTTACATAGGGAAAGAGGCTATGAAGCTAAGCAGAAACCAACTGAAAAACAGAGTGGAATATTTAGCAGTTTCATGTTCTGAGGAAAACAATTAAGTTCAGCATCCATCAGGCACAATTGGAACCCTTAATGAACTATATCCTAAGAATGAGTGTGAACCAGGTGTATACCAAGGCTTGCCTCCTGACTAAGTTAATTATACAAAGTATAGAGTAAAGGCTGTTTGGAGTAAGATAAAGTCATCTAGAACCTCTGCAATTATTAATATAAAAGTCTAGCATTCACTAAAATTACCAGGCATACCAAGAAAGAAAATCAAGAGAAAAATCAAATTAACCACTTATGGGGGTTATCAAACACATGCTTTTTAAAAAAAGATTTTTATGGGGCGCCTGGGTGGCTCAGTGGGTTAAGCCGTTGCCTTCGGCTCGGGTCATGATCTCAGGGTCCTGGGATCGAGTCCCACATCGGGCTTTCTGCTCAGCAGGGAGCCTGCTTCCCTCTCTCTCTCTCTCTCTCTGCCTGCCTTTCTGTCTACTTGTGATCTCTCTCTGTCAAATAAATAAATAAAATCTTTAAAAAAAAAGATTTTTATTTATTCATTTTTTAGAGAGAGAGAGATTGAGTGAGAGAAGAGGCAGATGGGGAAAGAGAGACACAAGCAGACTCCAGGCCAAGTGTGGAGCCTGGCACAGGTCTTGATTTCAGGACCCTGAGATCATGACTTGAGCCAAAATGAGGAGTTGGACACTTAACCAACTGACCCAGACAGGTACCCCCCAAACACAGACTTTAAAATAATGTGTTATTAAGGGGTGCCTAGGTGGCTTGGTTGAGTGTCTGACTCTTGGTTTTCTGCTCAGGTCATGATCTCAGGGTCCTGAGATCAAGCCCCATGTCAGACACTGCACTCAGCAGGGAGTCTGCTTGAGATTCTCTCCTTCTCCTTCTGCCCCTGCCCCTGCTCGTGCTCCCTCTCTCTTTCTTTTTCTCTCAAATAAAGAGATAAATCTTAAACAAATAAATAAAATAATGAAACAACAACAAAGTGAAAATGAAAAATGCTACCAAGACGTAGAACTTAGTTAAAAACCAAATAAAAATATAGAATTAAAAAGTACAATAATAAAATTTAAGAACATAATGATGACTTCAGAAGCAGATTAGAAGCATTAGAAAAACAGAACATTGGTTAGTGAGAATTGGTCATTAGAAAATATCTGGGTGGAAGCACGGAGAGGAACAAGAATGAACATGCAGAAAGGATTATACAAGACACAGTAAAAATGTCTGACATATAGTGGAGTCCCAGAAGAAGAGAAGAATAGAAGCAATATGTAAAGGAGGTAATTGGTTGAGATATAATTAAAAATAAGAGTACGTCTAGCATATTGTACTGAAATTGTTGAAAACCAATGATGAAAACCAAGAGATGATATCGATGGCAGACAGAAGGAAAAAGACACATTACCTTCCAAGAAGCAATAGAACTGTTGGCTCACGTCTCAACACAAATAACAGCAGCTGGAAAATGATACGATGATTATCTTTAAGGTGCTAGGGGGAAAATTCTGCCAACTTAGAACTTTATACTCACTGAAAATATCCTTTAAAAGTGATAGCAATAGAAAGACATTTACAGAGGAGGCACCTGGGTAACTCAGTCCACTGAGTGCCAGACTCTTGGTTTCAGCTTTGGCTGTGATCTCAGGGTCATCAGCCCTACATTGGGCTAAACTAGAGTTGCTTCCCTCCTCCTCTCTCTCTAAAATAAATAAATAATCTTAAAAAAAAGACATTTACGGGAAACAAAACTGAAAATTTTCATCCCCATCAGATCTGCATTAATTAAAATACAAAAGGAAGTCTTCAAAAAGAAAAAAATAAACTCAAGTTGAAACAAAGAATTTCAGGAAGGAACAAAGAGTAACAGAAAGTGAAAATACATGGACAGACATATTTTAGTATCACCTGAACAGAACAGCACTAACGTCCTTTTGGTGTCTACATCTATTGCAGAATTAAAATATATAACAACATTAAAGGAAGGGCCATTGGAACAAATGGACTAGAAGTATTCTAAAGCTCTAACTGGGAACTTGTAAAATTAATAAATAACATAAATGAAAGGTGTGTGTTATAATCTGTAAGGTAGCCATTAAAATAATAGTGGATGATTGTATTATTAATTAGCTAATAGATGGGGAAGATGGAATAATAAAGACATGGAATAATCTGGGAGAAAAGCAAGGAAAGAAAATTAAAAAATAGGTGAAACAAATAGAAAACAGATAAGATGCTAGGTATTAACTCAGATGTATCTGTACATTAAGTGTAATATAAACATTTTTCAAACTGAGAGTTAAAGCAATGTTGTTTACAGCAGTCATGCCTTAAATATAGTAGCATTGTATGGTGGGAAGTAAAAGAATGGAAAGATAGAAACCATGCAAACAATAATGAAAAGAAAGTAAAGTGTAACTATACAAATATCTGACAAGGTAGATTTTAGGATAAGAAGCATTACTGTAGGGGCACTGGGAGGCTCAGTGGATTAAAGCCTCTACCTTTGGCTCGGATTGTGATCCCAGGGTCCTGGGATTGAAACCCACATCGGGCTCTCTGCTCAGCAGGGAGCCTGCTTACCCCCCTCTCTGCTGGCCTCCCTGGCTACTTGTGATCTCTGTCTGTCAAATAAATAAATAAAAGCTTTTTTTTTTTTTTTAAAAAGCAATACTGTAGATAAAGAGAGACATTTATTGTTGATAAAAATTTAATATACCAGGTTGATAGAATTATAAATTTATATGCACCAAATAACATAGTGTCAATATACATAAGGCAAAAAATGACAGAACCAAAAATGGAGACAAATGTGCAGTTACAGGGAGAGACTTTAATGTACCTCTCCTATAAATTAATAAAATAAGCAAATAAAAAGTCATGATATAGGAAATTTGAAATTTAAATAGATGTCAGTTTTGCTTTCTTCATAACCAATATAAGAAGTCTTTATAGTATTTTGACTTGACTAGCATGACTAAGATGTAAATCTGGGGACATCTGTATGGAAGAAATTCTCTTGCCAAATTTTGGGGTTTGCCATTTAAACAAACCAAACATTTGAAACACTCCATATTGAAATTTTCATTCATATAAGCTTTGAGATAGACTACATTTTAAGGAATAGAGGTGAAAAATCTTCTCTTTTATTTTGTGAAATATTTCTTTATCGTGAAAAAACAGGCTAAATTCAGAATAAATGATAACTACCGTCAGGTATTACTTCTTTTCTCCGTATACTATCACAATATTGTGTGGCACATAAACATCCTGATTATCTCACTTGTCATTTAGGTTTACGTGCATTTTGAGGGTATGTGTATATATATATATATATATATATATATATATATATATATGATATAGTGATTGTTTATCACTCTGAAAGGAATACCTTGAAATGCTCTGGGTTTGAATTTTGTTTGTTGGGTTGTTATTATTTTTATCATTTTATTATTGTCATTATTATCCTTTAATGGGTGAAGTGTCAGGAAAACATATATTTGTGCTTAATGACAGGTAATAGATTATTTAAGAATGATGAGTATTAAGGAGGGCACATGTTGTGGTGAGCACTGGGTGTTATGCAATCATTGAATATTACCTCAAAAACTAAAGATGTAATATATAGTGACTAACTTAACATAATAAAAAAAATAAAAAATAAGTAAATTAGTGACAATTAGAGTGAGTGATATATGATACAGGTTCAACTTTGAAATAACTCCTAACTCTGGTTTTATAATACACTAGCACACCTCCAATTAGCTCGAAGGATATGAGGATCTGTTAAAAAATTCTTAGAGATTACTTATGTTAAACTTATTAATTTAAATGCCATTTAGCTTATTTATGGTAGCTGACTTGGGGAGGGAAACAATGACAGGGTTTAATACAATTGTAAAGGTATATTATTATGAAACCAAGGATAATAATGGATTTAGGCTCCTTATCCTTCTAGAACCTCCATTTCCAGATTCAATACAAAGAAATATTTAATACAGTATCATTCAATATAATTAAGCCCCATGAAGGCTAAGAAGGTATGCATTTTCTGAGTAAGGCTATGCTTGGGTAATACATTTACTTGACAATAATAAGACCAAGATTGTGATTCAAAGGAAATTGGGGAAAGCAAATTATAAAATATCCGTGTTACTAAAAGAAGAAGAGAAGAGAATTTCATTACAAAATTTTAGTCATTTTTCAGAAAATAAATCTGGTTTCCATAATAAAAAATAAATTTATTGGGGCACCTGGGTGGCTTAGTTGTTAAGCATCTGCCTTCAGCTCAGGTCATGTTCCCAGGGTCCTGGAATTGAGCCCCGCATTGGGCTCCCTGCTTAGCAGGAAGACTGTTTCTCTCTCTCCCTCTGCCCCTGCTTGTGTTCCCTCTCTGGCTCTCTCTCTCTGTCAAATAAATAAATAAAATATCTAAAAATAAAATAAATTTATGGGTTAGTGAGATAAATTTAAACCACAAGCATATCCTCTCAGTAATTGACTGGTATTTATCCAGTTGTTTGATTTTTTTTAATCCAAATGTATGTTTAAAGGTATTCAAATATGCTTTTATATGTTTTTTGAAAACTCAAATACCCATTATCCCTTAAAATTTCTGAGTAAAAAATATATTCTGTATTTTTAATAATTAAGCATTTAACCAGATTTATTTAGATCTTTGCTATCTGAACTATACACTATGGAGATGACATAGATTTAAACTGCAGTTAGAATATACAACAGCAAAAAAAAAGAAAAAAGGAATATACAACAGCAGCAATAATTAAAATAGCAAAAAGATTAATGCAAAATTTCTGGTACCTCAGTGAGCACAATGCAGTAAATTCTAAATATGTTTCTTGCCTTTTATGTGATTTTTCTTAAAGCTCATATTGCAATCAAAGCAATACTTTAAGGTCATTAGAGATTATCTGAGCCAGCGGTTGACAATTTTGTTGTTGTTGTTGTTGTTTTCTGTAAGGACCAGATAGTAAATAGTTTTGGCTTTGTAGTTCATCCTGTCTCCATCATAGCTACTCAGCTCTGTCACTGAGCGCAAAAGCAACTATCGACATAACATAAATGACTAGGCAGGGCTATGTTCTAATAAAACTTTATTTGTAAGAACAGGCAGGATTGTATTTTGGTTGTAGGTCATATTTTGCCAACCACTGAAAGTCAACATCATCTGGTCAGCAGATGCCATATTCTGTGCTAGTCCCTGGAGGTACAGAAACATACCTGACTTGGTTCTTGCAATCAAAGAGCTTTCAGATTAGTAGAAGATGTACATATAAGTAAATAAGTGTAATATATTGTTTTGGATAGCATGACCAGTGATATACAGAGTACAGGAGAGAGAGAGAGAATTCTTAATTTAGATGCATAGTGAAAATTTCTTCAGAAAGAAGAGGGAGAATGGCATTTCTAGGATGGGGAAATTGTAAATAAATTACAGAGGCGTAAAAGAATGTGGCAAACTTGAATACTGAATAATGATTAAGTATGGTTGCAATAGTATACGAAGTAGCACAATGTAAGAAATGAATTTGGAAATAAATGAATTTGGTCTCCAAGCTCCTTAAGAGAGGCCTACTAATGGGGTGTCTAGATGGCTCAGTTGGTTAAGCGGCTGCCTTCAGCTCAGGTCAGAATCTCAGGGTCCTGGAATCGAGCCCCACATCGGGCTCCCTGCTTTGAGGGGAGCCTGCTTCTCTTCTCTGTCTCTGTCTCTGTCTCTCATGAATTAAAAGAAAAAAAATCTTTAAAAAAGAGAGAGAGAGAGAGGCTTGCTAAGGACATTGAATTCTTGCTGGGGCAGTGTGGACAGCCAAAGGATTTTAGTCAAAGCAAGGGGTAATCTTATTTGCATTTTCTAAAGATACTCCTGGCAGCATTGGGAATGATACAGCAGAAAAAATAAGACTGAAGGCAAGGAAACCAAGTCATAGAGTGTATATATAGTGTATATATAACCTAATTATAGGGGTTCAAACCAAGATGAGAACTATGTGCATAGCATTTTATTGAATGCATTTTCCTGCCAGGTCTTATATCTGCCAGAGAAGGAAGTGTTAATCTCCAAAATCCTTGAAATCTTTCAAGGATAATTTAAAGGTAATTCCTTACTATCAGATATTATAAAATGATAATGAAAATATGCCCGGGATGGGAAACATGGTTAGTATGTTATGTTATTTCTAGCGCTTGGTTAATAATCATAAAATGTGGTTCCAATCTCAGCTTTACACTTAAAGTCACATGTATTTAGACATAATCACTAATCTTTCTGAGCTTCGGTTTCCTTTTTGGACAAAATTAACTGTTTTATCTTCTTTTCAAGTTTTTTCTTTCTTGGGGCAGTGGGTAGGACGTATACCTTACCTTCTAGAATTGTAAGGAAAAACACTTTAATGATTGTGAAATCATTTCAAACTATAGTTTATTATTCAATGGTAAGTTATTATTGTAATAGGAAGAAAGCTTCAAAGAGACTTAAATTACTCTTGAGTCCCTCATCTTCAACAGATAGGGCAGAGATCAGAGACTGTTAATGTATTGGCAGAAATCCACACCTACTACAATTTTAGCCAGCTCAGAAAACCAGATCCATGGAAAAGGAAGGCCAGAGGAGCCCACGAAATTAATGATCCTTGTAAAATGGCCCACCCTATGCTTTCAGGCTCCTAACATTTTGTCTGTGTGTGAGTACATGAATGCTCATGTACTCCCACACATCACACAGATGCACAGTGCACTTAAAATCTTGTCCTTCTTGCTCAGTCTTATTATTAACGCTGTTTGCAATCTCCATGGTTGTACATGCAACTTAAATGTTTGATATGTAGCCAGAGTATCAACATTTTCTTCTTTTCCTTTTTTTTTTTTTTTTTTTTTGGCTTACTAGTCTCTATTTGACCCGGCTTCCTTGGATTCATACATACACAAAATATAAATGAGATTCACACAGAACACAATACATACAGCAGACAATACATATGACACATAAACATACCCAACATATATACTCAATGATCATACCACATATGCATGTGTTAATATATAACAACTACATAGACAAACACATAACACTCACAAATAATATACACTACACAGAAAATACATATAGCTCACACAAAAAACACAGATACCACATGGGCACAACACATCGATGATGAGTTTCCCAAATACCAGCTGTTCATTTGTCACTTTCATAACACTTGCTTTATTTACATAATACCTAAACAATTATTTACCTAATATTTTATAATACTTAACACTGGATGTACTACAGAATATTTTTATGTATTTTCCTGTTCTTCCTTTTACTTCATTATGCTTGAGAAACTTTTCATTATCTTATTTTTACATATCTAGCTCATCAAAAGTATGTGACTAAAGTGTTGGTGTAGATTTGGTAAATTTTGTCCATTGTATATGAAATGATTGTTCTAACTTCAGTGGGTTGATCTACTTACACAGCGGTCTCTTTATAATTTACGGAGAAACATTTTTTAAAGACAAGGATTATTTTAAAATTAGAAAGCATATTGGAAATTAGCCAGCCCAATCCTCAATATTATGCCAGTTGTTATTTCTGCTCTAAACAGTTAATGCTAAGAATAGCAAGTTTATCAATAACATTGGTAACACTTTTGGGAATATCTATGAGAGCCTATCAGTTGATGGAAGGCAAATTGTCGGGTTGATATGGGTGTTCTGTACATAGTAAGTCTCAACCTGCTCAAGGAAAGATTCTGTGAATGAATATATAACTTATTAAAATATAATTCTTGGTAATCACAGAAAATCTGGGAAAATATACAAAGGTATAAATTTAAAAAGTATAATTAATCTTACTATTTAAAAGCAACATTATTGTTCTATAAGTAATTTTACTGAATCAAAGGACATGTACATCTTTACTGCTTTGGGAACATATACCACAATTGTTTTCCAGTATATGCCAACATGTACTCCTCTTACCATTGAGCATAGCCTAGGCCATACTATTTAGGATTCTTTATTTCTATTAAAAATCATCTTTACCCTATATTGCCTTTTTATTTTTTTTTTACATATTGCCTTTTTAAGATTAGGTTTTCTACTTGAATATTTCCTAGATTTATTTTTTGATCATGTTTATTTCTATTGACCTTCAATTTTGAGAAGAAATACCTATTATAACTTAGTACAATCCTTAAAATGAACTGACACTTTGAGGAATGAAAAGTCTTAATGTTGTAATTTCCCCCTGTAGAGAAAATCTTTCCTATAGCATCTGATATCCAAAATTCTGTTGTTAAAAGGGAAAAAAGGTAGTCTCTTAATAGCTAACTTCACATCCCAAATAACCAAACTCTTCCATTCTCAAAGTAAAGTTCTGACAAAATATTGAAAAGACAAAGTTATTCTCATTTTAGTTAAAACACATTTATTTTGGGGCACCTGGGTGGTTCAGTGGGTTGAGCCTTTGCCTTCAGCTCAGGTCATGATCTCAGGGTCCTGGGATCGAGTCCCACATCGGGCTCTCTGCTCTGCAGGGGCCTGCTTCCTCCTCTCTCTGCTTGCCTCTCTGCCCACTTGTGATCTCTCTCTGTCAAATAAATAAAATCTTTAAAAAAAATTATTTTAGATGTTTTTAGTGCTTGATTTGTAGGTTGTCTTTTAGAATTTTTTGGTGCAAAGTACTTCCAATAACATCAAGGTTGCTACAAATACTTTTGAGGAAGGCAGAATGAGTGCCTTTTATGATTCATCTGTTCATATTACTTTCTGTGAAACATGAAGGAATGCCTTTGAGTTTGATGTATAATAATTATTTTTTCCACAGGTTAGAATCATTTAAAAGATACATCCTTTTATAAAACATGCTTTTCATTTTAGTTGCATCAAAATAATATCCTTTTAAGAGTAGGTAGATAGAGAGTTCCAGATTCATAATTAATTTTTAAATCTATATTCATTAAAGGAAAAACTAATTCTAGGCAAATGACACTGAGATGATTAATGCTTACATGAAACAGATTTCTAGGGAAAATATCCAAATTACTAAGCATTCAAGATATTTTTTAAAGTTTAGCATTAAACATTGAGTCCTTTTTTATTTGCTTGAAGAATGAATTTCTTTTTTTTTTTTTTTTTTTGGTAATCCTAGTTCATCCTAGTGATACTTTGATAAATTTTTGATCAAACAGGTGACATCAGAATGTTAAGAGAGTAAAGCATTATGGGAATTGGACAAATTACTTCTAAGTTCCTTTTTCAGTTTCATCAGCCTGTGATTAATATACTTATGTAACTTATTAATAAAGAGCCCCCAGATCATAAGAAAGGTACTGTCCCTTATTTTGAGAAATCACTTAATACCCAATACAAAAAACATTCTTCTAGAAGGCTCTAGCAGGATATATAGTAGTACATACCTTGAAGGGCTTTTCTATTGTAATACAATTGGATCCTACATCAAAACAGATGTCACAATATAGGCTTGCAGGAACTAAACAAAAACTCCAAGGGTCAATAACCCTTAAAATATACAAACAAAGGAAAAATGCACCGCTGAAAGCCCAAAGGGAGTATAGGTTAACACAGATGCTGATCACTGTTTAACACTCTGGTGTTAAACCAAGATCAATGGAGGGGGCTAAAGAAATCTCAGATTGCCCATATCCTTGGATCCTGAAGAAAGAAAAAGAAAATCCTTTTTGGAAGAAACCATCTCCAAGTTAAACCTTAAGGAGTTCATTTTCTAAAATCAAGCAAATACAGATTCACAAGCAAAGATCACCAAGCACACAAGATAAAAGCCACCATGAGAGGTAGTCAGCAGAAATAGCATGCCAGATATAGACCCCTAAATTTCTCAAATATTGAAGTGATCAAATACAAAATAGTATGTAACTCTGCATGAGATGTCTGCACAAATAAAAATGGAATCACAAAAACGAACAAGTAACACAACTTCATAAAGATGATCAAGAAAATGAAAAGAAATAGAGTTTTTATAAATAGAAACTTTTAACAATTGAAATTTAAAAATCCAAGCATAAGGTTAACCAACAAGCTATACACAGGTTAAGGGAAAATTTGTGGATTGGAAGATTGAGCTGGAGAAAAATATACCACAGTGCAGAAAGACAAGGAAATGACAGTATGAACGAAAGGTTAAGAAATATGAAAGATTATATGTGAAGTCCTAATAAATATGTAACTGGAGGCCCAGAGTAAGGAAATATAAACAATTGGGTAAAAGGTAATATACAAAGAGCCAAAAGGAAGATTCATATTTATGGAACCTGAAGCCCATTTATGAGCTTAAGATTTCAGAGCATTTCAAGTTTTCTTTGAACTGATGACCCTTGTTACCAGTTTATCATTAATGTTTTTACTGTAATGGCATATTATGGGTTTTAGTTGGATATTGTACTATCATATCATGGTGTCAGTTAAGTAACCATGACAGGCACTAGGATATTTTCTGGAAACTGGCTACGCTTGGTTGGATAAATGGCTAGTAATAACTTACCTGCACATAGAAATGATTTGCAAACTATATAAATATATCTCACTGAACCCAAATTAAGTGTCAAGTTGCCCGAAGCCAGATCCCAATATGCCCGCAGCTTCTGCAGTGCTACCCAATGCTAAGGAAATGTAAAGGAGGAAAAGTTGAAGTGGAAATAGACAATAACTTCAGCCAACTGGGATTAAGTATCTTATTTTGAAAATTCACAGCATATGAACATTTGAACATAATGCTGATGCCCCTTTCAGAGATTTGGAAATCATCCATGCAAATGAAGGACCTTAAAACTTGAGCTTCATTGACTTCATTTTTAAATCCATGTCTTTGCAAACAATTCTGCAGTTAAAGGAAGTACAGTAAATATCATATCAAATATATAAAAATAAATTCATAGAAACTTTGGAAAGAGGAAAAAATCCTAAATAACTAGAGGGGAAAAAAACTCAATTGCCTAGAAAAAAATAACAGGCACAATAGACTTCTGGACAGCAATGAAAAAGATCCTGAAAACAGTGTTAAAAGGATGAGAGGAAATAACTGTGAAATTAAAATTATGTACACAATGAAACTATTTTTTAAGAGTGAGAAAAGGATAGATTTTTTTCAGTGTAACTAAAACTAACATAGTTGATGACCAACAAATCTTTTCTAAAGGACCTTAAAAAAATGTACCTTAGGAAGAATAATAATGACATTAGAAAAAAAGTTTTGGATGCAATAAGAAAAGACATTGCAAAGAAACTGATAAACACATATGTATATATGTATATAAATATATACATATGTATATGAATAAGTATTTTCAAATATTTCTTTTTTTTTTTTTTTTTTTTTTTTTTTTTTTTTTTATTTATCTGACAGAGAGAGATCACAAGCGGGCAGACAGGCAAGCAGAGAGAGAGAGAGGAGGAAGCAGGCTCCCTGCAGAGCAGAGAGCCCGATGTGGGACTCGATCCCAGGACCCTGAGATCATGACCTGAGCTGAAGGCAGAGGCTTAACCACTGAGCCACCCAGGTGCCCCATTTTCAAATATTTCTGATTAGAAATAGAGCTAAAATAATAGACAAAAAAAATCATGTGAATTTAGGTGGGTACTGAGTGTTCATAGGTACATAGATTTTAAGATGTGTGAAAATATTTATTTACTTTATAATTCATTAAAAATATATATATAGTCACTTTCCAGGAGAATAATATAATTTCAAACATACCTGTAACTAATAACATAGCTTTATAATATAGAAATAAAAATTTATGGGATTATAGGGAGAAAAAATCACGATTTTTGGAAACGTTTAACAAACATTTTCAGTCGTTATAGGTCAAGCAGACAAAAACAAGTAAAGTTGTGGCAGAGTTGGAAAAGTACCAAGTTTAATTTAATAGTCATATATAGAATCCCACACTTGGCAGGATTGTGAGTTTTCTTTTTTCTCGATCATACACAGAGCTTTTACCAAATTTGACTCTGTACCAGGCATGGAATAAGTCTTAATACTTCTGAAGAACAGGAATTATACAGACTATGTTCTATGATTACACTGTAATTAAATTGGAAGTCTATACAAAGTTAAAACTGCAAAACCCCTATAAATGATGTACGAGACAAAAAGCAATCATATTGAAGCATTTAAAGTACTTATTTTTCCAAAAAATATTTATTTATTTATTTTAGAGAGAGAGAGCATGAGCAGCCAGGGTCGGGGGCGGGGGTGGGAGTGAGGGAGAGGAGAGAGAAAATCTCAAGCTGAGTCCCCGCTGAGCACAGAGCCTGACACAGGGCAGGATCTCACGACCCTGAGATCATGACTTAGGCTGAAATCAAGAGTTGGACACTCAACCAACTGAGCCACCCAGGGGTCCCTAAAATACTTCTAACTGAATGATAATGAATTTGTATTTAATACTTGTAGGATAAAGTTTAAGAGATATTCAGAAACAGAGCGTGAAATGCTTTCAGTTAGTAGAGGAGAATGGCTACAAATTGATAAGATTAGCATCCAATTAAGACACAAAAAAGTAACAACACAATTTTAGATGAATGTAGCTGTCAACATTTGCTTTCCCCCTCCTGAAATCATACAAAAGGAACAAAGAGAATTCTGATCCCATTTTTCTACACAAAAAATTCTTTTAAAACATCTTTTTTTCAAAGTAAGAAGTGTACAAATTCATACAATAAAAACCATGTAAAAGCTGTTGAAGTTGTGGAGAAACTATATAGGGAGGTAAAGAGAACATATTCAGTGGTGAAATTCTAATGGCAGCAGATCTCTGAATCAACAAAAAATATACCTGCAGAAAGTAAGGTGTCTCTTTGAAGAGCAAAATCTTTCCACTGCCTTTTTCCCCAAAAAAACAAAGGTAGGAAATGCCTTAGGGGTTCAGGGGAAGAAGACTTACTGGGTGATTTTTATAAAAACACACAGGAAATAAGGCTATACAAATTGTCAGTTGAAGTAGCCATATTTGAGGGAAGCAATGCTTATGCAATAAAGGGTAGTGAAGTGTATAAGGTAACCTAAGCCTCTTCCCTCTCCTAATGGGGAAATGTAACCATTTGATGACAAGTAAGAATAGGGTGTTGGAACAGTGTCAAGAAGAAGATATTGTAAGGCAAAAATATCTAAATAAAATGGAATTTTATTTTAGACCTTCGTCTAGAATAATGACTAGAAAAAAATATTACTGAGGAGACTATAAAAATTGTGATTGAACATGTCCTTTTAATTTACCTCTTTGAAAGTGAAATGTATAAACTCAAGCAGGAAGTAGGTGGACAACAAAAGATAAAGTAGAAACTGGCAGAAGTCAGGGAAACAAAAGAAGAAAAAGGAACAGATAGGTGTGTAAGTTTACTGATAGAAAACAGATTCTTCCAGTTGCTTCTCTTAGTAAAATAAGGCATTTTAACAGAGAAAATAGAGTATGAAATACCTCATCTTGGACATGAGGAGAGTGAAATGATCAGGTGGTGCTTGTTTGAATAGATTTCACTAGTCATGCCCAGCTGCAGCCATGAAGTAGACCAACAGTTGGGTTTAGCCAGGCTTGGTCTTTGTCTAGTCCAGTATGAAGGAGGAAGAAAGGGGAAAAGAATGAGTGTATGTAGGGTAATGACTACTGTATGACATGGAAGGAGAGAACTAAAATAGAGTGAAACATTACTGGTTCAGTACATTTTTAAAAACCTGGTGAACCTAGAACAATACAGGCCAATATTCCCCATGAACATAGATGTAAAATTGTTCAACAAAATATTAGCAAACTGTATTCAACAATACATTAAAAGGATCATACATCACAATCAAGAGGATTTATTCCAGGGATGCTGGGATGGTTCAACATCTGCAAATTAGTCAGTGTAATACACCACATTAATTAAACAAGGGATAAAAATCATATGATCACCTTGATGCAGAAAATGCATGTGGCAAAATTCAACATCCATTTATGGTTAAAACTCTCAACAAAGTGAGTATAGAGGGAATGTACTTAAAAATAATAAAGGCCATATGTGGCATATGACAAGCCCACAGCTAACATCATAGTCAATGGTGAAAAGTTAAAAGCTTTTCTTCTAAGACCAGGAATATATCAAAGATGCCCACTCTTGACACTTTTATTCAACATAGTATTAGAAGCCCTAGCCAGAGCAATGAGTCAAGAAAAAGAAATAAAACTCCTCCAGATTGGAAAGGAAAAGGTAAAACTATCACTGTTTATAGATGGTATGTTAATATATATATAAAACCCTAAAGAATCCATAAAAAACTGTTGGAACTAATAAATAAATTCAGTAAAATTGAAAGATATAAAACCAATACACAAAATCTGTTGCATTTCTAAAAACCAATAATGATGCTGGGGAAATTGGGTAGCCACATGCAAAAGAATAATACTGGACCTCTGTCTTACACCATACACAGAAATGAACTCAAAATGGATTAGAGACTTAAACATAAGACCTGAAACTATACAACTTCTAGAAGAAAACTTGGGCAATAAGCTCCTTGACATTGGTCTTAGCAATGATTTTTGAATTAAATACCACAAGCAAAAGCAACAAAAGCAAAAATCAACAAGTGGGACTACATCAATCTAAAAATTTTCTGCATAGCAAAAGAAACCATTCACAAATGAACGGGCAGTCTATTGAATGGGAAAAAATGTTTGCAAATCATACATCTGATAAGGGGCTAATATCCAAAATACATAAAGAATTCATACAAGACCATAGTAAAAAAAGCAAACAATCCAATTAAAAAATGGGCAGGAGATCTGAATAGACATTTCACCAAAGAAAAGAAACAGATGGCCAACACGTACATGAAAAGATGTTCTACATCATTAATCATCAGAGAAATGCAAATCAACCACAAGGAGGTGTCACCTTGCACTTGTTAGAGAGGCCATTATCAAAAAGACTAGTAATAAAAGTGTTGGTGAGGATGTGGAGAAAAGGGAATCCTTATGCACTGTCAGTGGGAATGTAAATTGGTACAGCCAATATGGAAAACAGTATGGAGGTTTCTCAAAAAATTAAAAGTGGAAATACCCTATGATCCAGCGATCTCACTTCTGTGTGTTTATCTGAAGAAAAGAAAAACACTAATTTGAAAATATGTATGCACCCCATGTTCAATGATGTTCAGTTTGGTCAGTGCAGCATTTATACTAGCCAAGATGTGGAAACAACCTAAGTGTCCATCAGTGGATGAATGCATAAAAAACTGTATATACATAAATGTATGTATATAATATTATTCAGCCACAAGAAAGAAGGAAATCTTGCCATTTCCAACAATATGGATGGACCTCAAGACCATTACGCTAAATGAAATAAGTCAGAGAAAGACAGATACCATATAATCTCTCTTTTTTTTAAAGATTTTATTTATTTATTTGACAGACAGAGATCACAAGTAGGCAGAGAGGCAGACAGAGAGAGAGGTGGAAGCAGGCTCCCTGCAGAGCACAGAGCCCGATGTGGGGCCCGATCCCAGGACACTGGGACCATGACCTGAGCCGAAGGCAGAGGCTTTAACCCACTGAGCCACCCAGGTGCCCCCCATATAATCTCTCTTATATGTGGAATCTAAAATAGCTAGCCATCTAGCTAGACAGATAGGCAAACCAAACTCATAAACAATGGATTGGTGGTTGCCATAGGTAGTTTTGGGTGAGTTACTTCTGTGTTTTGTTTTTTATAGTTTAAATAAATTGAAGAGGTTAAAGAATGTAAAGACTTCCCTAAACCTGCTTTCCTTACAGCTTCCCAAGAAGTCCTGGGTTTCTGACATAGAACCGCTCTGGAGCTAAGCTTATTTATTGGGTGGTGATGATAAGATAGCTGCTTAGGCTAGTCAACACTGAGGCCCCCTGTGATGATTTCTCTTCTGCAGCTTCCATCATAGTGTTTAAACTGACATCCCTCAGTGGAGACTTCTGACCCCAGAACCCTTCTTCAGCCAGTCTGGCTCCTTAATTTTATAAGATAATGAGTACCCTTGTCTGGTGCTGTTTGGCTTTTAGTTTGTCATATTATTGAAAAAGCTGGTTAAAGAAGGGAATCCTGATTTAAAAATAAAAAAGAGTTTTGTTATAATACTTGTTTTGAAAATGTGAATTTGTTTTAACATGCCTGATATATTTGGGAACAGTAAAAAAAATCTAATGAACATAGGGCTAGAGAGTGTAGGTCCTGAAGTTGGAGGCAGGGAAGCAGTAAAGAGGAATATTTATTTCCTAACTTTTTACACATGGATCCAATATTTTGTTGAGTCTTGGGCAGGACATATTAGTTAAGATAGGATCAAAACCTTTTAAGTGGGAATAAAATGAAGTTAATAATTAGTACCACGTTCTCTCAGATTTTTGGCTAGGGAAGACAGCTGGCTATGTGTGGGAAGACTAGAAAATCATCTTTCCTTATTTGAGATAAGGTTTGTTGTAGGACTGGTCATTTATCAACAAAGCTAAATGTATTAAAAATATTTCCAGTACGGTTGGAGGGTCTGTAGGCTCAAATGATTACTCCAAATACAGAATTATCATTGATGTTCTAAAGTTAATGACTCCCAGAAGTCAATGGAAATACGTTTTTTGTGTTATGGAGTCATGTAGAATGTTCCCAAGGCTACCCACTTTGAAATCCTAGTAGAATACTTAAAAAATTGTTATGTATTATTTAATATGAAGTATCTAAAGTAAGAAACAGGGGCGCCTGGGTGGCTCAGTGGGTTAAAGCCTCTGCCTTCGGCTCAGGTCATGATCCCAGGGTCCTGGGAACGAGCCCTGCATCAGGCTCTCTGCTCAGCGGGGAGCCTGCTTCCTCCTCTCTCTCTCTGCCTGCCTGTCTGCCTACTTGTGATCTCTGTCTGTCAAATAAATAAATAAAATCTTAAAAAAAAAAAGTAAGAAACATAGAAACTTGAAGACCTATGATCCTACCTCCAACTTATGAAATAGACTTTACTAGTAAAATTGAAGCTACCTCTATACACTCTACCCTAATCTATCACCAATATATTTTTTTATTGTTAGTCACCATATAGTACATCATTAGTTTTTGATGTAGTGTTCCATGATTCATTATTTGCATATAAAACCCAATGCTCATTATAACACATGCCCTACTTAATACCCATCACTGGGCTAACCCATCCTCCCCAAGCCCCTCCCCTCTGAAACCCTCAGATTGTTTCCCAGAGTCCATAGTCTCTCTTGGTTCATCTCCTCCTCTGTTCCCTCCCCCCTTCAATTTCCCTTCCTTCCCCTAATGTCCTTGGCACTATTCCTTATGTTCCATGTATGACTGAAACCATATGATAATTGTCTTTCTCTGCTTGACTTATTTCACTTGGCATAATCCCCTCCAGTTCCATCCATGTCGATGCAAATGGTGGGTATTCATCCATTCTGATGGCTGAGTAATATTCCCCTGTATATATGGACCACATCTTCTTTATCCATCCGTCTTTTGAAGGGCATCTCAGCTCTTTCCGCAGTTTGGCAATTGTGGACATTGCTGCTATGAACACTGGGGTGCATGTCCCCTTTCTTTTCGCTACGTTTGTATCTTTGGGGTAAATACCCAACAGTGCAATTTTGCTGGGCCAGAAGGTAGCTCTATTTTTAACTTTTTGAGGAACTGCCATACTGTTTTCCTAAGTGGCTGTATCAACTTGCATTCCCACCAACAGTGTAAGAGGGTTCCCCTTTCTCCACATCCTCTCCAGCATTTGTTGTTTCCTGCCTTGTTAATTTTTGCCACTCTAACTGGTGTAAGGTGGTATCTCAATGTGGTTTTGATTTGAATTTCTCTGATAGCTAAAGATGAACATTTTTTCATGTGTCTGTTGGCCATTTGTATGTCTTCTTTGGAGAAGTATCTATGTTTTCTGCCCATTTTTTGGCTTGATTATTTGTTTTTGGGGTGTTGAGTTTAAGAACTTCTTTATAGATCTTTGATACCAGCCCTTTGGCTGTAATGTTATTTGCAAATATCTTCTCTTACTCCATGGGTTGCCTCTTAGTTTTGTTAGGGACTGTTTCCTTTGCTGTGCAGAAGCTTTTTATCTTGATGAAGTCCCAAAAGTTCATTTTTGCTTTTGTTTCCCTTGCCTTTGGAGACGTGTCACTAAAGTTGCTGTGGTTGATGTCGAAGAGGCTAGTGCCTATGTTCTTCTCTAAGATTTTGATGGATTCCTATCTCACATTGAGGTCCTTTGTCTATTCAGAGTTTATTTTTGTGTATGGTATAAGAGAATGGTCAAGTTACCCTATATTTTATGTTTATCATTTCCTTGTTTTTAAAAAATTTTCATACTTAAGATTATATCTGTATAATATATTATTTATTTCTCTGGATTTAAATGATTATACCACATGTATTTTTCTGTTACTTGCTTCTTTTGCTCAGTTTTGTTTGTGAGATTCATCCATGACATTGAGCTCATACATGTTCATGGATGTATAATATCCCACTGTTATGAACAGTCTGTCCTTCCTCCTGTTAAAATGGGTGGATTGTCCTGCTTCTAAGAGCCATATCCTATTTTTTTCTCTCTTACTGAAGGACTTTGTTTCTGCAATTATCTTATCTTTTGCCTGCATCATTTTTTTCTCTCTCTATTAAGTATTTCCATCAACTTATAAACATGCAAAAATATCTCACATTCTTCAAGAAAATTAGACCTCAAGTTCCCCTCCAGCTATTATCCCATGATTCTGCTCCTCTTTTAGCAAAACTTTTGGAAAGAGATGTCTGTCATTATGTCCACTTCTTTATTTCCTCCTTTCTCTTAAGCCACTCCAATTAAGCTCTTATTATTATTCCATCAGTCCAATATTTTTATTATTATAACAGAATTTTCACTTTTCTGATGTCAGTGATAATTTATTAGTTCCCATCTTTTCAATCTTTTAGCAACATTAGACATAATAAGAGATGCCTCTCCCCTTCAAGGGCAGTTTTGACTGCCTCTATGCATTTTAGACTTTTCTATCCTAGTTGTTCACAATCCTCACCTAAATATGTAAGAAGCATATCAAATTTTACATTTGAACTGAAGTCTTGATTTCTCAGAAAAGGGCATCACTGTTCAACTCTGCTCAGGCCAAAAATCTAAGAATATTTTTTATTCCATTCTTTTGTTTACATTCCACATCTAATCCAGTAATCCTTCAGAGTGTTTTTCCAGATTCTGATCCCCTTTCACCACTGCTTTAGCCACATTGCCCCAACCACCTTTATATAGCTTTCAACCTGGCCTGTTTGCCATCTTGCTCCCCAAAGTCAAATCTTCACAAACCAGCCAGGGTGATCTTTTAAAAACACAAATCAGGTCCTGTTTCTTCTGTGTCCAACAAGAATAAAAGACAAACTCCTTAGCTGGACCTGTAAGAATTTCGGCAACTTAGCCCCTACCTATTCCTCTAATCTCTTCTCTAAGCCCATCTCCTTCCCTACTGCAGTGTAGACACATGGTTTTCTTGTCTTTCACAAACAAACCAAGGTCATTCTCACATGCTATCTTTCCCTCTCTGGAACACACTTCCAAAAAACTTCACATGGCTCACACTTCACCCCTTTCATGTCTGCTCAAATGTCACATCTTAGAGGGCCTTCTCTCCCTTTATCTACAAACCACTTTTCCACCAACTTTCATTTCTTTGCCCTGCTATATCTTTCCAAATAGAATGTTTATGGCACTACTGTTACCATATTGCATTTTTATTAGTTTATTATCTGCCTTTCTAACTAGAATATAAATGCTATGAAGGCAGAAACTTGTTCACCACTGAATACCCAGAACCTGGAAACTGGTTGGAACACAGATTCTTCTGCATTAGTTTATTTGTTTCAGGCAGTATACTTTCATTACCACCATGTAGTAATTAATAAGGTCATTCAGAGCCAGCATATCCCAGGAAATTAAGGTATTAAGTTTTATTTCTGAATCATTTTGGTCAGTCCATTTCCTTGCAACACACAGTTATTATGTGTGCTTACTGGAACTGATCAATTCTTAAATTCAGGTGATAATGCATACCTTTTCTAGAACTCTAAATTCAAAATTTAGAGTTTTCACTCTTTTATACATACATAAGGATATAGAAATGTACACTTTAAGTAAAACTATATACTTAGAAGAAACAAGATAGGGAGATATACCCACCCTTACATCATAGCTAATAGCTAGTATGTACTGTGCACTTAGTATTTATTGAGCACTTACGTGCCAAGCATTATTATAAGCACTTTACCTTTGCTTATTTAATTTTCACTAAAACCCATGATGTCCTGTTATACCTATGTTACTACTGATAAACTGAGGCCACATAAGTGAAGAAACTTGCCCAAGGCTATGATTTATATTACAACTGCTTGTGTCTATTAATGTTGTGACATAGACACCTGCATTTTCCAGCCAGGAGATAGGACGACCAATGTGTTATTTTTCAAGGACAAGTAAATTCATTAAAAATGCATGTATTGGGATCCTTCTGAGCTTCACTTCTCTCTCTGACACTCCACCACCTATACCCCCACTCCTTTCCCAACTCATTTGTGAGACCCTCATGGCTCTATCTCTCCATAATGGATCCTTTCACAATCCAACTTTTCTTACCTTTTCCTTATGAACTGTACTTGATTCTTTGACTTCCTCAACTGGTACTTCAGTGAGACCTCTGTTCCATTCTCTGCATTCTTTTATCCTTGCGTAAGCCTTCACCACTATTGAACAGTGTGACCTTCCGCAACGTGCTTAACTTCTCAGGGTTTTTTCTTTGTGAAAGAAAGGCAGAGTGGATTAGATGAGCCTAGCAAGCACTGCAACTTCAAGTGTCTTAATTTTTTTTTATTTTGCTAATATGTCAAACTTACAGAAAATTTATAATAGTAATAAAAATAATAATACAAAGAAATATTAGCTCCCAATATTCATTACCTCAAACCTCCAAATGTTAACATTTTACTATATTTGTTTTATATCTATCCACCTTGCTATACTTCTTAAAATTTTTTTTTGAAATTATAGACATGATGCTCTTTTACTCCTGAATACCTTGGTGTCTATTTTCTTTAAAAAAGGAGGGGGTTGCTGGATGGCTCAGTTGGTTAAACATCTTCCTTTGGCTCAGGTCATGATCCCAGGGTCCTGGAATTGAGCCCCACATAGGGTTCCCTGCTCTGCGGGAGCCTGCTTCTCCCTGCTCTGCGGGACCCTGCTTCTCCCACTCTGCCAGCTTCTCCATCTGTTTGTGCTGTCTCTCTCTCTGTCAAATGGATAAATAAAATCTTAAAAAAAAAAAAAGACAGGGGGAGTTCTGCTACATACCACAACCTAATTATAAATGCTAGGAAAATAACATAGATGTAAAACTATTATGTATTCTATAGCCACTTTAAGGGTCTTTTTATTTTAAGTCAAATGATTAAAAATGGATTGGGCTTTTTAATGTTCTTCTAACAGGTGTGATTTTGAATCCTCTCAACCTCTCAACAAGACCTTGATAACATTCCTCTTTTCTGTGGATTTGGTCTCATAATGATACTTCCTGTATCTGTCTGTATTCTTGGTTACAAGCTCGTCAAACTCTCTTAGTCTATCTTAAATAAAATATCAAAACTAGCAGGGGAATATAGGAAATATATTAAGATTCATAGAATCACTGAAAGACCAGAAAACCAAAATGTAAAAAATATGCAGGAAACAAGGACAGCTACTCAGCCAGGATCCAGACTTTGATGGTCAGGAGAGAGAGGCCATAGTGGAAAGTTGGTCTGACCAATACCTACCTAATTATATGTGAGGTAGCAGAGAGTCAACTTCCTATAAGATAACGAGGGTGTTCCTGGGAAGGAGAAATTGAAGAGTGGTGTACTTAAACATTCATTAACAAGAGAAAATATATAGCTCATATTAAATTGGGCATAAGAATATTTTCTTCTTAGACTTGTGAAAGACTGACATGATAATCCAAATGTGGTTATAGCTAAAATCTACACCAAAAATTATGAGTGCAAATGGTCACAGCAATTAAATGTTTATTTTAAAGGAAGGTTTCATCTGCTGAGAAAGGAAATTTACTTCAGAAAATAGGTTTGCTGGTGCAGATAGCTTTAATATATTTAATATACATAAGGGCAGCATTGCCACCCCCTACCTATGCCTCTAGCATCAAGAAAAGTAAAAAACAAAAACAACAACAAAAAACACCTCACATAAGATTTATTACAGTTCAGTTTAAATGTACAAATGAAACATATGACCCAGTCAGCAATGATGTCCATTAGTTTTTTAATGTAATATGTCAAGAGAGTAATATCTGGAACACTAAATAAATAAATTGAAAACACCTCATGAAACTATGAATTCTAAAGAACCTGACCAACCTCTCATGACCTCTTTGAACCAGAAGATCACATATAAAAAAATTAATGGGACAAAAAAAAGAACTTGACAAAGAAATTGAAAAGGAGAGGAAATTACTACATGTAACCACAACTGGGGACAGATTGTATCACAGGATTATTAGAATTTGGAGGAAAACATTATTATTTTTTAAATTGAATTGGATTATTTATTACAGTTCTAAAAAGTATTGAACATGAGGAAGATTCCTAGCAAATATTAGATTATACCAGGAAATAATGTATATGAGAGGAACGTCTCAGAGATAAATCTCTATACAAACATTACAAATATTAAATTTTTCTTCTTGTAGCTCCAATCTGATAAGAATTGCTCTTATATTTTATAAATAGCAAGTAATGTAATTCTGCTTTCTTACCTTTGTAGATAGGAGCAGTAATGTTTTTCAGAACTGACAACAGTGGGGTTTTTGAGTTTAGTCAAGTTGGTGACCATAGTAAGGGAATTTGAATATGGAACAGAAGAACTCTCCTATGGGCAAGTTTGGCTTTCTATTTAGTTATAGAATTTCAGCTAATTAACTCCTTCCACCCCTGCTTCTATCTTTCAAAATCGTATTCAGCTCCTCTGGGAAGCCTCCCTGAAATCCCTAAATGGAATTTTTCTACACAAGCCCCAGGCTTCCCTGATACCTTTTGATATAAACTTATCATAGTGATTTTGTTTTGTCTAACATGATAGGTGATTATGGTATCTATTTTCTTCAGTAGAGTATAATTTCTGTGAAGGCAAATGGTATAGGTTAGGAATATAGGTGAGGTTTGTTGTTGGCGGGGTGAGGTCCAGAGCCAACAGCCAAGAAAGAATTCTTGAGATGTCTTTGGTGCAAAATGGTGATTTTATTAAAGCAAAGTGATGGTTTTATTAAAGCCCATGGGCAGAAAGAGCTGCTGCACCAGGTTTGTGAGGGGGGACTGATTATATAGTTAGGAGTTGGGGTAAGGAAAATGGGAGGTTTTCAGAAGAATTTTTGTATGCTAAAGAGGACCTACAAGATATTTGGAGGCCTTGCCATTTTCAAGTTAAGTTTGTTTTTCCCTCTAGTAAAGCATTCACATTAAAGCAGTTGAGAGTTTCCTTCTGGAAATTAGGTTATTGATAAGATTGCTTTTTTTCTTACAAATTACTAAAACCTTTTTAAACTGAGGGAGACTCATGTCTTGCTGGATTGTAATCTCTAAGTTAACCATTCGCTTTTCTTTTCCCTTAGCTTCAGGGCAGCCAGGAATGCCTGAGGAAAGCCACACAGATCCCACCGGGGAGTTGGGGGGTGTTGCGGGGTGTCAGCTCATGCTCTGTCCTCACTTTGCCTTCTGCTCCCTCATCAGCAAATACTGTGTATATATACATACATACTCCTACACACTCACACACATACACACACACTGGAATAACAGGCTCCATCTTCACTTAAAGTCTAGGTGATCTTTAAATTATAACAGAAATGCATGTTGTTGGTTCCCCCCCGCCCCTTCTTTGTCCTTCCCACACTGGAAAAGCCCGGATTACCTCACAGGTTACCTTTACTATGCTACCCTGGTCTAAGCTTCTCCTACTTTAAACTAATCATGGTCCACGAGAATCTAAGAAGTCGAATAGATTTAGTTCCTGCCATTCCTTGGATATTAGTGATATAAATTGCATCCCCACTGCTTGTGTCCTGAGTGTGTGGAAAATGCAATCTAGCATGAAAACCTGGGCACAGTTTTACAGTACTCTGCAGAAGCAAGTCCCATTTCCTGAGTACTGGGCAAAGAGGAGGAAGAGAATTTAAACTGGTGTCAGGAAGTCCTGGAAAATGAGAGGTCTTCTAAATGAGAATGAGACAAGTTCATTAAAACAAAACCACTCCAAGCCATATGGCTGCCAGCACTGTAGAATGAACATATATCTGAATAGAAAATCCAGGTGGTCTCCAAAGCTTTTGTCTGAGATTTCTATTTTTATGCCCTAAAGGAATGTAAAGGCTTTTATAATGCTCAGACCAAATAAAACCACCCTTGCCACTATTGTACTTCAAATTTATGTTAAAAAAGAATGTAGTGAGTATTTCCTGCTTATTTGCTAACAAGCACAACTAGCGTTGCCCAATTATCTGAAAACTGGAAGAGAAAGTCATTTTCCTCTTTAATGCTGTTAGATGTTTTTATAAGTATGAATAATTGGAAAATTTTAACACAGAAAGTATCCTATGAATTTTTGGTAGTAATTATGGTGTGAAGGTCTGACCTTTTCAGCATTCTTATATGCTCTGCCTTGAGTTCCTTGAAGGTTAATGCTGTACATCACTGGTCTCATAAAGCATTGCTGGAAGATTTGAGGGCAGAATTGGTGCATTGTTATTTCTCGTTCTCATGGATTGAAAGGCTTTGAATGAGTTTTCTGATGCTTGTCTGAACTGACTGTATCTACTGGCGGGAGAAAAACAAACACAAAAACAAGTGTATGTTATACACATGCTTTTCCAGAGACAGATCCCCAGAAGACACTGAGAGCAGCTTCTTGTTTGGATCAGTCCTTCTTCCATTGGTGTGCTTGTTCTGCAATATAGGAAACCTTGTTTATGGGCCCCCCTTTCAGTATCTTATTCTTGCCTCCTGCCCAGTAGGCATATGGAGAAAACTGGTGGTCTGGAAACATTTGGAGAAAATCTTTCTGTCTACTCAGTCAGCCAAACTGTTTCATGCCTTTCCAACATTAAAGCAAATCTAAGTTTGTATTTTGTGTTTGTCAATGTAATAATTCTGTAAATCCAAAGCTGGAAATACTTCTAGGATTTAAGCAACAAAACTGGTCATATGCATTTAATTAAGCTAAATTTCTACCCACAATTTAAGTCTGGAATTTCTTTTTTAGAATGAGTAGGGGGAAATTTTGATTAATATTTTGAATCCTTGTGTAAATCCTTACATCAAATGTTTAGAAAATAAATGGCCTTATATGTAATTTTGCACATAAAAATTGTTAGAGGGCCAAAGTATTTATGGGAGGGGGGTATGGAAAAAAACCCAAGCTGTGCATTATTTTCCCCATGTTAAAGTTTAAAACTGCATGAGGAAGTTTGATTATAAAGAATATTAAAGATTAGATCCCTCTTTCATTGAGTTAACTTCCAAGTTAAGTGGGGTGGAGTACAGCTACATTTCAAGAGACATTTCACATTAATTTGGTACTTACCCTTGTAGTTTACTAAGGAGTCGATTCAATTTTACAAATCATGGAGGCAGATTAGTTACATAATTCCATGCTGACCTAACAGTTAAGCCTTTTGAGGTTCACCTGTAACTCGTTACTGTACTCCTTGTTGTGGTCATATTAGATTCAGCTGGGAAGGAGCTGTGTCTGGACGTAGTGAGGATTTTATTTTTCTTTTTTTTTTTTTAATTTAATTTTATTTTATAAACATATATTTTTATCCCCAGGGGTACAGGTCTGCGAATGGCCAGGTTTACACACTTCACAGCACTCACCATAGCACATACCCTCCCCAATATCCATAACCCTACCCCCCTCTCCCAATCCCCCTCCCCCCATCAACCCTCAGTTTGTTTTGTGAGATTAAGAGTCACTTATGGTTTGTCTCCCTCCCAATCCCATCTTGTTTCATTTATTCTTCTCCTACCCCCTCAACCCCCCATGTTGCATCTCCTCTCCCTCATATCAGGGAGATCATATGATAGTTGTCTTTCTCCGATTGACTTATTTCGCTAAGCATGATACCCTCTAGTTCCATCCACGTCGTCGCAAATGGCAAGATTTCATTTCTTTTGATGGCTGCATAGTATTCCATTGTGTATATATACCACATCTTCTTTATCCATTTGTCTGTTGATGGACATCTAGGTTCTTTCCATAGTTTGGCTATTGTAGACATTGCTGCTATAAACATTTGGGTGCACGTGCCCCTTCGGATCACTACGTTTGTATCTTTAGGGTAAATACCCAGCAGTGCAATTGCTGGGTCATAGGGTAGTTCTATTTTCAACATTTTGAGGAACCTCCATGCTGTTTTCCAGAGTGGTTGCACCAGCTTGCATTCCCACCAACAGTGTAGGAGGGTTCCCCTTTCTCCGCATCCTCGCCAGCATCTGTCATTTCCTGACTTGTTCATTTTAGCCATTCTGACTGGTGTGAGGTGATATCTCATCAAAATCCTTGAGGAGAACACAGGCAGCAACCTCTTCGACCTCAGCCGCAGCAACTTCTTCCTAGAAACATCACCAAAGGCAAGGGAAGCAAGGGCAAAAATGAACTCTTGGGATTTTATCAAGATCAAAAGCTTTTGCACAGCAAAGGAAACAGTGAACAAAACCAAAAGACAATTGACAGAATGGGAGAAGATATTTGCAAATGACATATCAGATAAAGGGCTAGTGTCCAAAATCTATAAAGAACTTAGGAAACTCAACACCCAAAGAACAAATAATCCAATCAAGAAATGGGCAGAGGACATGAACAGACATTTCTGCAAAGAAGACATCCAGATGGCCAACAGACACATGAAAAAGTGCTCCATATCACTTGGCATCAGGGAAATACAAATCAAAACCACAATGAGATTTTATTTTTCTTTTAATGTGCCTTGCAAGAGAGAGTGCTTCAACTACCAAATATGTATTCACTGAATTGCTTTGAGGTTTGTTCTTTATATACTGTATGGAATTGTGGGGAAAGGAGTCTCTATTGACTTGAACTGGCAAAAACCAATATTTTATTTCAAATACAGCACTCACCTGGGAAACTGGCAAATTTGGACTACAGCCCTTACCCCCACCTTGTTTACTTTCTTCTCTCTTCTTCATTATAAATAAACAAATAACTGACACCCACTTTCAGCTTGCTGCCTTTTTAATTGAAAGCAGTGTGTCACTGTATTTTGGTTATATATTGAAAATGAAGAAATCGTTTAGTTTTTTTTTTTCTTTTTCTTAAATGGAGAGGATTTGGGAGAGGTCTTTACATCTGTAACACTAAGATAATTAAACCTCTGATGGTGTCATGTAAAACATTTTCTCAAACTGCCTTCGCAAACCTGCAGGTTTATTTTAGCAAATGTTTAATTGTAAGCGACAACACCAACAAAACCACCACTACAGTGTTTCATGTTGTTTTGTATTTTCTGTTGCTTAGGGAAAGAAAGACGTAAAAATACGTTTTCAAAAAATGTGATGGATCTATACCAAGAGGATGAAATTACAGAACTTGAAACATATGGGCTTGTTATAGTCCTTCTCCTTAACTCACTCATCATTCAGGAAGCTATCACAGTCACAATCTAAAATTGACCACTTCAGGAAAAGCAAACCTCAGCCTTCTCCAGAGGGTCCAATCTGGGTTGTGGTCACTATTTTACTACCAGTAATTTTAAATCTTCTTGGAAACATTACCTTTCTAATTTACTGTAAATTTTGACGGATCTGTGAAACCACACTTGAGATGTTGGTAAACAAGATAGATATGTAGAGCATGGGTTGAGAGGAAAACAAGCAGTACTAAATAAAACTAAAAAAACCTGCAATGCGAACCTGGAAATCGTCTGGCTCAAGTTCCTTCATGAATTGCAATCTAGCAGAAAGTCAATCCAGGCTTTTTTTCGTTTTGTTTTGTTTTATGTTTACCTGTGGACCTTTCAACAAGTTATTATAGGACCTAATGCCACTGGAAAGTCATAAACAGTGACACTTCAAGAGAAAATCAGATCTCCTCATATTTACCCCTCAGAAATGCAGGGGCCCAGGGGAGCCATTCAGAGAGACCAAGTAGGCAAAGTGGAAGCACTTGTCAAACTATGTTTCTTCTTAATTAAGGATCTGTCTCACGATCTACTCTAAGTAGTTGGAATGTTGCTTATTCTCTAGGGAGTTCTGACTACTTCTAAAGCAAGGGATACTCCATACCAGGGCCATTCTTCATAGCTAAACACAAAACAAAATACAACTAAATCTTATCACTGTGACCTGGAAGGGCCAGTTGAGTTTCCCTGTGATTAGTTTTATAATAGTAAGTCTAGGTTTTAAAAAAGCTCAAAAATCTCAACAGGTATTTGTTAACTGTTTATTATAGGAATTCAATAAGCTTGGAAAATATGGTACTTTGTTTTACAGTATGGCAGTCTTTATCACTGATGCTTTTTTCCCCACATAGAATAACACTAGAAGATATTTTATTAAAATATAAGAAAAAGAAAAACAAAGAGACGGATCCTTCTTGACTATAAAACTTCAACAGAGGAGGTTTTAAAATATCCCATTTCAATATACAGTTACCAACTAGTTATAGAGACTTCCAATTAAAACTGGCAGATTGAACACGTGCATTTACTTTCACTCCTTTCTAACCTTCTATTAAATCAATAGTAAAGATATATATAATATATATATATATACATATAAGTACATATGTATATATATAAGATATACATACATATGTATACATATGTGTATATATGTATATATATCTTTAAAGCTGTGAACCCACAAGGACAAAGCAAAAAGAGAAGAGGACCAATCTGCAAGTTCTAATAGCTGAATAACAAATTCCAAAAGAGAGAATAGAGACAATGAAATGTAGGAAATCACTAACAAATGATTCAAGATCATTCCCTATAATTGAAAGTCATGAGTTTCCAGATATAATGGTGTCTTGCAAATAGATGAGAATAGCACCATACCAAGGCATATCACTATATGATTTCAGAACATGGCATCAAATGAATTCCAGAGAGAGTAACAACAATAACAATAACAATGCCATACAAAAAAAATCAGACTGGTTTCAGACCTCTGAACCCAACATTGGATGGTAGAAGATAATACAGCAACACTTTCAAAATTCTAAGGACGAATGATTTCTGGTTTATGGTTCTCTATTGACCAAACTATCAAGTGTAGAAGTACAATAAGTCCATTTAGTGACAGATAAGTTCTCAAAAACTTACCTTCCCCAAATTATTGAAGTTATCAATTATGTGCTCTACAAAACAAGTAAATCAAAAACAATAAACACATTAAATCCAGAAGACAAGCAATCTAACATAAGAGATGGACAAATACAATCCTCCTAAAAAGGAAGAAATGAACTCCCAGGATGACAGCTATACAGCAGGTCTGGAGAGCAGCCAGTGCAAACTACAACAGGTCAAAGGCTCTGAGAAATTTATTTAATCAATAGCATTGACCAAATACCTAAGGAATTTGATTATATTGAGATTTTTTCAACTGGAGGAAAGTAGATCTGTTAGTGTTTAGAAACTTAAGGAATGAAAAAAATCATCATCTTAGGAAGAATAAGCAAATGTCAACAACAAAAATAACAAAAATTAAGTGTGAAAAATATAAAAGTAATTATATTAAACTACATGGCTCAACTGTGCATAGCATTTACATAGTCATAATAATATAAGCACTGGGTATTGATCTAGCCAAAATTATACTACTTTTCTCTATTGGGATGAGGGGTCTGAGGAAGTGTACACATGTGTAAAGAGTATGGGGAGAAATAAAGCTGCCACAAAAGTAATGTCAGTAAATCAAGCCCAAAAATGGAAAAAAACTGGAGTAGCGTGTTATGCTAATTATTTAAAAATATGAAGATAAATAATGAAAGAATAAACTAAGAGATTTAAAGGGTTCTGGAGAGTTTGAATTTGGGGAAGGGGTTTGGCTGGAGGGCTTATTGTTTGTCCTAGCAGAGATTTAGCTACTTGCCTTTAAACCATGTGTCTGTACAACTTTAAAATATTAATTAAAAGAACTTGCCAACAATTTTGCTAATGCCAAATTCATGACAAAAACCATTCCAAATTTGCTTTAAAATCTACATGCTTTTCCTGGAACTACAAATTCAGTAGTTTTAATAATACATTTATCAATACTAGTGTTACTTGATTATTAATAAAATTATGCTCCTTTTGGGGAGAAATATTTTTTATATAATTGTAACTAGAATTCCTAGTAGATAATCATGTAATCATCTAGGCTTATAATTAAAACCTAGAAATAATAGCATTATTATATGAAAATAAATGCTATAAATCATCACTCAATCTGAAGTTACAAATACAGATCTATTCACTCACTTCCATTTTAGATAGGAATATAATTGGATATGTCATATCTTGCAGATTTAGAGTTTAAGAATTTTAAATTCTTCATTATGAAGGAAGGAGGCTTTGCATAATTTGAGTAAACAATGAATGTAAAAACAACTAAAATTTTTGGACACCGATAAAGGCTGTAGTAACACATTGTATTATTTAATGCATACACAGCTTTTCATTTTCATTCTTACCTTGCAATTGAGAATTTAAAGTTTTTGGTAACCCAGGACATCCAAATTTACCCCAATAATCAGCGGCTTTGCTAAGATACAGGTATTCTTTCAGCGAATAGGAGTCTATATGAGCACTGAGAAGTCTGAGCTTGTTCGTTACCACCTTCTTCTTGAGGCTTCTTCCTTAATTGTCAGCTAACTGTGGCAATATTATTTTGAACAAAATCCCTGTAGGTAAAATGGTCATAGTCTTGCCTATCTAAATAAAGGCTGCTAACAAATTAATATAATCCTTCTGTAATATAATATGGTTCATTTACATTATCTTTCTCTAAAAAATTCTAAGCTGGTCTAATATTTTTATACCATTATGATTCACATGACCTAGATAGACACAGTCTCACCTAGATCTGGTATCTGGTTTTCGTTATGGTTTTAACCCTGGGAATGAAACCTTTAAAAGCTAAGTCTGAGGAATTGATAGGAATTTGTCAATATAATGGAAGTGGGACTTAACCAAATCCAGAGACTTTTCTTTGTCCAAACACTCAACTTGATTATTTGTATATTTTGATTCATTTATCCCACACATCTATTGAATGCTTGCAATGTGAAAAACGCTATTCAATGTACTAATGATAGTCTAATTGGTAAGTTTCATTGCTTAGAGAAGAGTGAAGTAATTATTCACTGAATGCCCTCAATGTGCAAGGCACATTATATATATTATCTGATTTAATCTGTGTGAACAGCTATAATGTAGGTATTGTACCTCCATTATAAAAATAAGAAAACTTATAGGAGTGCCTGGGTGGCTCAGTTGGTTAATCATCCAACTTTGGGTTTCTGCTCAGGTCATGATCTCAGTCAGGGTCATGGGATCTGGCCCCTCATAGGGGTCCAGGGTCCAGGTAAGATGGTAAAAAAAGTATCAAATTGTATATTTATATATGTGCAGTATATTGTGTATTAATTGTACTTCAAGAAAACTGTTTTTAAAAAGCTAAATATAAAAAGTTTAAATTTTCTTTTAAAAGTCCGTATATTTTAGCTTGGTTCTTATGTCTTTTATATATGTCTATTTTAGGAACTATTTTGATTTAGGACTATTAGATTGTTTTAGAGGTAACAAAAACACATAAAAGCATCAGAGGTACAACATGATGATAATTTTGTATCTTAACTGTGGTCTCTTACTTTGCAAATAAATAACAACACTGATATTTTGGTGATTACTTACTAAAAGATCTTAAGAATTAAGGAGATGGCATTGATTTATAAAGATGATATAGAAATTCTTGGAAAGTAGAGATTGAAGAATGAAAACAAAGAAGAGGCAGATGCTTTTTAACTGAGGATAAAATGAATTACTCTCTAGGGGGAATGACATCGCTTAGGTAAGATTACCCAAATGATTAAAGTGTTGAGAAATACCCCCCTGAGAAAAGGCTAAACCATATGAGATAGCTTAGTGTAAAAAAAATAGAAACTATGAGATTATATATTAATGAATAGTTTGGGGGTTCATAAAGGGTTATTATTTAGAGGAATTTTTTTACCTTAATGAAGTCTGGACATAAAGAATTAGCTGATGATACAGCAAAGGGAGTTTTTGCTATATGTGATGGAGGTTATTAAAAACTGAATTAACTTAGCAAGCAATGTTGCAGGCTGTCTTCAAGGGAGACTGTTACAAACATACTTTTTTCAGCCATCTGGAATGGTTTCTATGTGATACTATAGAATACCATGTGATGGGAAATAAATCAGGGTTCCCCTTAAGTACCCTTGCAGCTTTCTAATTTAAGGCTCTATATGAACTTTCACTTCGCTTCATTTTTCAGAATTCTATGACTGATGATTCAAGCAGGATTGTGGAGGGTACCAGATTTAGATGAGACTGCCAGTGCTCTCTGGGCCTTCCCTGCTCCTGGCTCCTGGTGCCAGCCATGGGCAGCAGCAACCTGGGGGGAGGGGGGGCTTTTTTGGTATACAGGATGGCAGGTCTCCTGCAGAGCTCTTGAGTCAGAGTCTGTCCTTTAAAAAGATTCCCAGGTGATGCATAGGTACTTTGAGGTTTGAGAAGCACTGGTCCAGGCCATTGGCTCTATCTCTAGAATAAACTGACTTTGACTTTTTCCTGAGCAGATCTCTTTCCAAATTGTTTCAAAAGATAATATGGAAGAAATAAAAACATTCTCCTTTGACTCAAATGATTATAGTGATGGATATACATTGATTTTTATTGTCAAGTTTCTGTTTTATTGGGGAGGTTATTCTTTAGGGAATCAAAAAAAGGAGACTCAAGTTTGCTTTACTCAAAGGCATTAAAAAAAAAAATCACTTGGCTATCAGGCTTTCCATAATAAAAAGGGGCAATTTAACATTGTGAAGAAAACTGAGGTTTGGTATAATGGTTTCTAGTTCATAGAAAATGAAAAACACTGTTTGCGTCTCTCTTTGTTTCTGTCCTAGCCTCTCTTTCTCCCTCTCTCCCTCCCTTCCTCTATCCCCTCTCTCATTGTATGTTGTATGTCCATGTGTACATACGTGTGTTTGTACAATCAAAAAACCTTGGAAACTTTGGCTGTTTTAACTTCAGTGTCCTGGTTTTATTTGAACCAAGATGGAAAGCAACCTCTTTGGTTTTGAAGACCAATAGAAATTAAATCCAAGAAGTAAAGCTTTGTAAAATATGGTGCAAATCAACCGCAAACATTTCAAAGGGCACCACTATTAAGACAACATGGAAGTGGAGGAAACAACTGAATAACATTAGACTAAAATGAAAGTCAACTATTTGATAGGGCGTGGACTTTCACAATTATCTGGGTTTTGAGCTTTTGTGAGGAAAACAAAAGATGCCTTGATTTTATTTTTTTCCACCAGCCTTCCCAAATTTATTATGAAAAATTATTTTAAGCATTGTACTTCACAGCTCTTTATGATCTATGTAAAATAAAATTACTCTAGGTGACCTTATATTCTGCTTTTCTTTTTCCCTTCTTACTTGTCCCAATGCCCTTGTAAAGAGAGAAGTTTGGGTTGAAGGAAAATGAAATAATTGATAGTAAGCATCATTCTAAAGACAGCACATAATACAGTTTAAAATATGGAACATTTTCCCTAAACTAATTTAGAAAGTGATTACCACTAGAGTGGCCAAGTTAACTCAGACTCATTTAGGCCAATTTGTTGTCTCTGAATGAAGCATGAACTCTCTAGAAGGGGAAGCCTGTTGTAATTTTAAAGTGTTTAAATTTCCATTTACATAGCTAAGGCTTTACTCTAAGCATTTCTGTTTCTACAAGTGACCTTTTTTTTTTCAGTTTATTAACTAACAGATAAGCAGTACCTCCCATATGATGCTGTACATTTGTCTTGTGCTTCTGCAGTAATTAGTAAGGTTTGTGGATGAATTATGCCATTTAACATCTGTTATTAACTATAACCACATTTATTGCCTCATAACAATATCATTACAAAGGAAAGCTGTGCAGATGAGAAGCATTTCTTTGTAAACCCTAATAAGTGTACAATGTGTGTGTAAATATTTACTTTTCCATAATTCTCTCACTGTTTAATTGTGACTCTGTGTTCAGCCATTTTAATTAGGTTGAATTTCCAGCTCTTTAGCATTTAGATATTTAACTTTAATGCTTTGCTGATGAATTTTTCTTGCTTTTAATCTACACTACATGTTAAAGAAGCTTAGTCTGTGCAACATCAGAGCTTTAAACAGGAATTAGGTGAAAAGAAGGCTAACAATGCAATCAGAATCCATTCTGGGGCATAGTGGCTACTGTAGATTTCAGTGACCTGACAAAGTATTTCTTTAAAATGATTACACCACTTGTCAAAATGGGAAAATACATGAAGCTTAATATTAGTATTTTTATGAGGAACTTGAGCCATATTTCTTCCTTGCATCTTTTTTTTTTTAAATACAATTTTTTTTTTTTTATTTGACAGAGAGAAATCACAAGTAGGCAGAGAGGCAGGCAGAGAGAGAGGAGGAAGCAGGCTCCCCACTGAGCAGACAGCCCGATGTGGGGCTTGAACCCAGGACCTGGGATCATGACCTGAGCCGAAGGCAGCGGCTTAACCCACTGAGCCACCCAGGCGTCCCTCTTCCTTGCATCTTTAGGAAGAAAAGAAATAGCTTAATTAGGGGGTGAGGTGGGGATGTAGCTTTAGTCACTAGGCTAGAATAAAAACAAGAGCAAATAGGGGATGAAAGAGACCCTCATCTTTGAGCATTGGTAATGCCTGATGGAGGAAGAAATGCTCCGTTGTCTGTGTGATTCCCTACTTCAGTACCCAGGGAGTGCCCTCTGTTTGTGGTGCATTCAGATGCGTGTAGAGAATATCTGCTCCAGTCCTTGGATGTTGTACTTCTTAGGAGTGGAAAAATGAATGGTTTGATGCATCCTGAATTACACTCTGATGGTGGTGGTGACATGGTGAAGATGGGTAGGAGGCCAGGATGGAAATGTAGAATGGAGAAAATCTGATTCAGAGCAGTACATGTGCTCACATCCTTAGTGCGGACTTTAGTCCACAAATCTTTCTTGGGAGAATGTGCTCCCACATGGGGGAAGCTAGTGCAGTAGCAGGAACAGGAAAGGAAGAAGTGGAGTGGAAGTGCCGTGGGCACACAGAGGGTGTAACACTAGTAGCACAGGCTTAGGGAGCTTCAGGACAGGGCCTGGAAACATAATGTCCAAGGGAGCAGTGTGGGCAACTATTCAGGGGATGATCATAGACTCTCCCAAGTACTTCCAAAGGACAGAAGCAACCTGAGGAGGACAGATTATGGCGATTACAGTGACAGCATTTGGATCCAGCAACTTAGATTTGGTATTAGTTGTTTGTACAGTTACTAACCACATGTCTTGATTTGTAACCTTTCAAATTTTGGGAAAGCATTTTTAACAGTTACATTGTTGGCTCATATGTAATATTACCACCCCTACCCCACCCCAAATTCTTATGCAGTGAAAACCAGACCTAGTATTTGGTAATGGGCCCAGGGAAGGAAATGAGGTGGCCAGGAAACCAGATCGAGATTAAGCACTGTAAAATAAGAGTAGAGAGCAATCCAGTTGACCTTTTCTCAGACCCTTGAAGCAGGAGTGAGTAGTTGAAGTTATGGACAAAACCACTTCTGTGGTCAAAACTGCTGTAGCTCTTGGGGAATCTCAAAAGGCAAGAATGAAGGTTTTATTCTGTTGGTAGAGAGTCTGAGCTCTTTGAATCAAGGGGCAAGTGGGGAGTTGACACAAACAGAAGAGCATATTCTCAATGGTTAGAAGAGGAGGGAGGGTGCTGAAAAGATCATTACGAGCAGTTATTGCCAGGATGGCAAGACGGGTCTCTTGATGGAAACAAAAATTTGGGAGTAGTCTTCAAGTTCAGTTCATTGGCCTTTGAATTCTTCACAGTGCAGCAGGAGCTAGACTTCCAGATACTATCTGGGTCTGGAGCTCAAGTCTGGATCACCATAAAGAGTGTTGTGAGTCCTTGGGGGCCTTTGGACCCTCTCCCTTTCAAGGAGGAGGATACAAAAAGGAACAACAATACTAATCTAGATCTTCACAACCATTTGGACAATGGAGCAAAGAAAGAAGGGAAAAAAGGTCAGCAATAATTACACAATTATGTGCTTAAAAGAAAACTCAAGAGAAGGAGCCTATGTTGGCAAGGAGATACCATGTTCTGATTTGTATATGGTAAATTTAATGGGTGTCAAATTGTGTGGTTTCTCTCCCCAAACTACATATGTGTACTTTCCCAGTCAGTCTTACGTCATCGTGCTGATGTTCTGGCTGTAAACATCAGAGAACCAGATTGTTGTGACCTGGACCAACCCAATGCTCCTTACCAGGAAGAAGGAAGCAGTGTTCAGTTTGATGCCTGACTTCACACAATAGCCTCTTAGCTGCAGTGTCTTTAACGGTTTCTTTTGCAAATTGTTAAAATTCAAGGCCAATCTGTAAAATTAGCTTCTATTATCACATCAAAGTTGTAGTTTCATTAAGTTGGAAGGCCTGAAACTCTCCTGCCAAAATCTCAGTTCTTAAGAGAAAAATTAAGACCTTCCAATTTCTCATCACTTGTACCATTCATCCGGGCTCTCAAAGATCATTAATATCAACTCTATGACCTCATGTCCTCTTCTAAGCAAATACCATCTTAACAGGCCTCTTTAGCCATTACTCATACCGATGCTTATATTTATATAGCTCTATTAAAATATTAGGTTGATGCTTGTACATTATCTCTAGACCCACATAGCATCCTCTAGTAGAAGGAATCTAACAGGAATGGTGAGTAATGTCCCAGTTTTAAAAATCAGAATCCCCAATTGAGATCCAATGGCCCCACAAGACCACTTGTACATGGCATAACCAGGACGGAAATTGGCTTTCTGATCCCTAGACTGATGATTTTTTCACTTTTCCACTTTCAGATCCAACTCCAAAGCTCAAGAACCATTGAAACTGTAAAGACAAAGGCAATCTTTTATCTCTCTGCAAGAAGACACGCAATTCCCAAATTAACTCAGATATAATGTAGGAAGACTTCCCCTCATCCTAGAGGTAAGGAAGTTTTTACACTTCACCCGGAGAGATTGAAAAACACTAGACTTTACTAACAGCTCTTCATAACTTCTACACAAATCATGTGAGCCTGTTCCTAAGAATACTTATATCTAACTGTCACACTTGATTTCCTCTTCTCATGAGTAGAGAGGCTTTTCTTTTGTAATCCTCAAATCACTTTGCTTCCCACTCTTAGAAGTCATGAGCAGGGCAGTTATAGCCCCATGACAGCGATATGGTATTTCCCATAGTCTCATGAATAACTCTCCTTAGGTCTGGGGATGTCATTAACCTGACAGTCTGATTTAAGAAAAGCTGACAATCTTTTTTTTTTTAAGATTTTATTTATTTATTTGACAGAGAGACATCACAAGTAAGCAGAGAGGCAGGCAGAGAGAGAGAGGAGGAAGCAGGCTCCCCACTGAGCAGAGAACCTGATGTGGGGCTTGATCCCAGGACCCTGAGATCATGACCTGAGCCGAAGGCAGAGGCTTTAACCCACTGAGCCACCTAGGCGCCCCAGAAAAGCTGACAATCTTATTTTAACCTCCTTCTTCTTGCTTAGTTATGGCAGCCTGATGCAGCAATAAATTCTAAGGACTTGGCAAATAAGATGATTTTTATAAAAAAGTGTTGTTCTTGATAATTATTGCAGTCGGTTAAATTAAACTGGACCCAGGTTTGACACCCAGAGTCCTCCTAATAATGAAGAAAAAATGAATGATCCTACGAATGGTCCCTATTTACCAGTAGGTAAGAATATAAAAATAAATATGTCTTTCCCAATAGTTAATTTTTTGTTCCTCTGGAGATCAGTGTCTACTTAAATTTACTTACCTAAGGAGATCAAGGCTAGAAATTTTCTAGGGGCAAGTCATATAGTTTGATTCAGAAACTTCTGAGAAAAGCCTGAACATTTGACATATTGAAGGTAAGCTCAAAGGCTACTGAGAAATCTTATCCTGATTGATCAACATGATGGGAGAACTATTGGCTCTGACAGACTCATTGCTAAAATGTATTCCAAAGGTGAAAATGTGGGCGTGTCATTTTCCTCTTAAGAACTTTCTGTATCTTTATATCATCTATAGGGTAAAACCTAAACTCCATAACATTTTAATAATCTAGGCTCTAGCCACCCCACCTGTTAACCTCATCTCCTGTTGTCTCCTTTCCCCACTCTCCTCTACCTAACCATTTCTAATTCTCTGAATACCCTAAATTACATAGGCTTCTCTATATGTTCTTGTAGTGTGCCTTCTGGCTGGAATGACCCTCTCTTCATCTTGATCAACTGAGAAATACTTACTCTTCTTTCTAAATGCATCTCAAATGATACCTGCTTTGTTCAGTTTCCTTGCCTTTTCCAGGTGATGTAGAGGATTTCTGTCCTATGTTCTAAGGTACCTAGTATACAGCACTACCCTTATCAACCACCACCATCATCATCACCATCACCATCATCATCATCATCATCATCCATCATCCTGTATTGGATTTGTCTCTTTCCTGGCTGTCTGCATACCAAAATTCAGTCTTCCTTAAGAACAGATATGATATGGGAGAACAAATTATTGCATTCAACTCACAAAATGTTTTACTCTATTTATGGACTCAGAGGTGGGAGAGTTTAAGTAACAAATGAATCTTATGTGCACTTTTCCTTCAGCAAAAGGTTTTATGTCTTCAGCAAGTCTTTTCTCTTTGAGGGGGGGATTAACTTGAGACATAGATTGAACCCAAAGCAGGTTACTTACACTTCTGATTATGCTCCTAGTCTCTATCCCTCCCTATTCATGCCAACTCCTCCCCAGGGTGAAGACAGTTGAAAGTGATTTTACAACCTCAGAGCAACAATTAGAACCAGCTAAGACTTCATAAACTCCCAAAACAACCAAAAAATGCAGGTGAGAGCATGCTTATAGACACGTGGATCCTAAATACATTTTAAAATAATTTTTCTCTTTGTTTCCCTCTCTCTTTAATTTTTGGCACTGGTCTAAACTCCTTTTTAAAATACTTGATCTGTTAAGTCCTCAAATAATGCTAAAACTTGTCTCGCTTCAATCTGTTACAGTTTCCTTTTTCATGACATTATAAGAATCAACTACATTTTCGAGAGTCCAGAATGTTGCAGCTGAAGAAGCACTTTCATATTTGAAGAAAGCATAATCAAAATTCTTTCCCCATATGCTACCTTTTCAACAGGGCTATTTTTTCATCCTTAGAAATTTATAGTATCAAAATTCCTCAAAAAGTTAAAAGAGTTGAAAATTAAACCCAGAATGATCTTAAAACTACATTTCAGAGGAATTACCTTTTGTCCAAATTCTACTCTAGGGTCCCTGGATCCTCCCACACCCAATTCTGTGCCATAGACCTGGATCAAGCCTAAAAGAATCACTGTTCAAAAAGGATATAAGTTTCTATTTTCATGCTATTCAACATGTGGTCTGAGATGCATTTTAGAGAACAGGTTTTTTCTTTCTTTTTTTTTTTTCTTATGATATTTAAAATTCTCTTGATACCATCTGGAAACAGGTTTCCTTTAACAGTGTCAATCTATCCCCACTTTTCTCTAGTTCTTGCTTCCCATCTAGCTGTCTTCCAATATTTCTTGGTTGTGGTTGCAGAGACATTTTTTTCCATTGCACACCTTTGTTTGATGAGCTCTTCCTCAGGTTCCTGAGGTGGGGCTAGAGGAGAAGGTGGATTTCATCTCCTCAGCAATCTCCCCACTCGGCCCTGACCCCTTCCAGCTCCCACCTCCTACCTCCCACAGATTCTTTAGTGGTATGTCCTGTCACTATATCAACTTTCGCCTTGATAAGTTGAATCTTTCATGCTTCTTGGGGGGCAAGCAGCTCACACAGCTAACTATGATAACTTTTACATAATTGCGTATCAATAAATCCTTAAATGAGGGAAAGAGTGAATGACTTTTTACCAATTATGGGTTTCTTTCTCTGGGCTATTTTCCTCTAACTTTTCCTGTTTCCTAAAAGGGAATACCATGTCAAGATTCATAAGTCTTTTCTCTTGCATTTTTTTTTTCATTATGTACTTCTTCCTGGTAAAGTATCTTGATTGGTAGTCAGGACAAATTCTTTAGTATAAAAGAGGTGTAAAAGAGGTGCTGATGTAGAGACAAATACACACAGCCCCAAGTATGCAGCCTGAGTGCAGACTGATTCAACATTGAAGTGCTCTATGTCTATAAAATTAGCTCATTAGAAGGCTTTTATCTTGAGGCTATAATACCTCTAATTAGCATAACTTTGAAGTCTTCCTTCTATGAAGCTGCCCAAGTAAGTGATTCTCAGTCTTTGCATGTCATCTTTCAGCCATGGCTTTGTTAAAGCAAGCTGACTTAAGCTTAGTCATAATTACAAAACTTTTGGTGGGTATAGCAAGAAACTTTGATATTTCTACTTTACTGTCAGAAGCAACTGAGGGAAGATGAGCTCATTTATGAGGGAATGAATGTCAACGGCTATTACAAGCTGCTACCACTAGTGTTCTCTGAATATCCCACATCGCTTGGCACTGGGAGTGATGGAATTAATTTTAAGGGAGTCCACCTTTTGAGAGAAACCTGTGGCAGGTACATGGGCTTGACTGTCTCTGAATTCAGGACATAGACATTCCTACATGTAAACATTCAATCAGGAACCTTGGAGCAAGTTTGGGGCAAGTTTGTTCTGGGACTTCTGCCTCTGCTTCTGTCTACATGGTCTTAACCCTAGCACTCAGAGAATGTTCTCTATAGTGACAGCCGCTCATTGGAGGTGGAGAGTTGCAAAAATTTAAAGTAGCAAAGACTCAAGCCAGGAATAGTTTCCTTGCTTATCTCCTGTCATTCTTATGGCCAAAACAACTAACCTCGATGAGAAACACCAGACTCCCCCATCTTGGTATCCATTCATTGCTAGAGCATAGAACACATTTTCGTATAGAAATACAATAAATGAGGTACGTGTGGTTTGAATGATGCAGTTATTGCTTGTCTTCGCTTGAAATCAGGTCCTTTGTGGATGAGACTGGACTCAAGCCTACAGAGTGACTGCAAGACTATACCAACTTAAAATAAAAAATTGTTGGTATAACTCACTTATACAAACCTAAATCAGGATTTGGTCAAAACATGAATGTAAGTTCCCAGCTAACTCCCATTATTGGCAGTACTGGAATTACCCAACCATGCAGTTCTGCGCCAAACTAAAACTTAATATTTAGAACTGGAAACGATTGCCTGAACATTACTTACCAAGGTTAGAGTAAGTATTGTACTCATTTCAGCATTTAGTGCAAGAGCTAGATAATGCAAGAGAAAATTACTGAAACTATAGAAGGAAGGAATTAAAATAGGGTTGCAAGGAGGAGGGAAAGTTCCCTCAGTTTGGGGGAGTTAGATTTGAAATTCTTGTGCTGTAATTTCAGCCTCAGTCAGCCTCCTTGACAATTTTGTAGAGACACAAATTCCTTTCAAACTTGTATCTTTTATTGTTTAGTTATTAATAGAGGGAAAAACACATTTTAAAAAGCTATCCTCTAGAATTTATGGAAATATCAATATATTTATTCTTTTCCTGTTTGCTACTGTGGTCCCTATTTACCTTAAGCAGTAGTTTGGAGAGGGGAAAAAAAGGAAGTTGGCTAAGATTTTCCAAAATCAGTTTTATACTAGAAAAGTTAAAGAGACAACCTCAGGAAAAGTCCATCCGTTAAAAAGAGAATAGATCCATTCATAAATTCTCTATTTCTTGAATGTCAGCCTTGGGTCTAGGATGCAAAGTTAGATGTCACTTTACCTATTCCAGAGATGTGTGAAAGGAGGGTTCACAGTACTCTTCATATGAGTGCATATAGCAGAAGATCTCACCTGGGCTGCGGAATCGAGAGACTTCTCTGAGGGAGCTGGGATCTCAGGGAAGGATAGCAATTAACTGCAGGACCAGTGATAGTGTAGTGTGGGAAGGGGTTCCATTGTGAGACACATTGTGTGAGACACACAATGTAGTGTGAGGGATGCTGACCCCAGAAGACAGACAGGGAAATGTGAGTGCTCAGAGCAGGGGAGACTAGTAGGAAGCAGTAGTGGAGAGGGAGGCATTATGGATTTAATCTTTATTCTAAGACAGATAGGAAGGGGATACATGGTGGTGGTTGGTGATCAGATAGCATTTGCATTTTTAGTGTTATCTCTGGCTGGAATATGGAAAAGAGAGAGAAATAAATACCAAAGAGGATATAGTGATTCTAGAGAGAGTTAAAATGGAAAAATTCAGGATAAATGTAGTAAATAAACTCAGTATCATTAGGGGGTGGGTTTCCTATGAAAGGCAAAGTGAGTCATAGGTTTTAGGATTTTAAATCTGAATGGATGGGAGGGATGCCCCTGCTATAGAAGATAACATAATAGTCGTTTGTGGATGAGAAATCGCCATGATTTCTCTTTTGGGCCTATGTAATTTTAGGTGCTCTTAATATGTAGCAGGAGACATGACAGGTTTTAAAATGTAACAAATGCAATTCAGATGTATAGAGAACATTTGGCTTCTTTATTTTCTATAACTGATTCTTTCTTTCTTCCTCATAAACTCCCCTCCCCTGGTAGCAGAGGTGCTGGAGTACTTTTAATATAATTCGACAATTAATATCTTTCAGCTCTCTTCTGGTTTTAATGGTATCTTTTATTTTCCTCAGTCTCTTTGGGGTAAATTTGGCCTTTTCAGATTTCTGCTTCCCTTCCCAGACCTCCTGAGATGGTGTCTGGGTATAGAATTCAAAGGAGTTTTTTTTTTGTGAAGTGGTGGTAATGGGCAAAGGACCTTTGGACTCATGCTGATCTCTGCTTCTCACTGGGATTTTGCCTCAGGGTGGCCAGCCAAGTCCAGGGCCTGGACCGATGTTCCATGAAGTGTAACTTATCCCATTAGACATTGGGGACATGACACAGGCATCCAGTTCAAAAATAAATTTAACTGTCAAACATTCCCTGACTCTCTCAGGATGAATTGCTTTGATTTTTCCCTTTAGCATGGCACCCTTCACATTTTCCTACTTTCAAATGTCAGATTATATTCTGCCTTCCTCCACATCTTTCCACCACCAGTCAGAAAATTTGTCAGGGGAGGGACTTTGGTCAATTTCTTTTTTGCATCTGAGCAGAGTGCCTGGCATACAAATAAATATGCCAAAAATAACTATTGGATTGAACCAAATGGGATCTCTTATTTCCCAGAGCTTGTTGGTACCAGAATTATTTCCATTTGCTATTTAGTTTTTTAAGAATACAAAACCAAGTTTATTTTCTTATGCCGAGTGTTATCGTGAAGAGATAAGGTGGTCTTAATGAAAGAAGCCTTCTAGTGATGTTGGAAAATTTTTCCTCAATCTCCTTTGTCTCACCTTGAAATAGTAGTTATCCCCTCATTTACAAGCAATCCTTATTTGCTGTCCTATTCAGAAGAGGTGAGGCTTAAGAATAGCAATGTCTCAAAGGTCTCCTGAGATCTGCATTGAAGGCTTAGGATGTAGAAAAGAATTGGGTAGAAATGAGTCATCAGAGATACAAAAAAGAAAAAACTTCCACTGCTTTTTGGTTTTCCATTCCTGTGAACAGACAGTCCCATACTGTCAATTGTAAAAGCAAGAGAAAAACCACAAAAAAGTAAAATTAACTAAAAACCCCCAAACTCTCCTACCTTAATTGTTGTCACTTCAAGTTCTCACCTTCTAACAAGCTCTGGAAATAAATGAAGTACTGAGTCTCAGTTCTGGGAAAAAAAAATTATGGATTATCTATGTTCTAGAGTCTAAAATTTAGACCAATATGGTTCAGGGTACATGCTTTTTCTGTTCACTTAAGTGTTCCTAAAACATGAATGTACTTGGTGCAACAGGAGCTCAATATATTTGATCCTTGAACATTGTGGGGGTTGGGACCCCAACATACCATAACTTTTGACTCCCCAAAACTTGATTACTGATACCCTACTGTTGACTGGAAGACATACCAATATATAAAATTTGATTAACACGTATTTTGTATGTTATGTGTATTATATATTCATACAATAAAGTGAGCTTGAGAAAATTTTATTAAGAAAATCATAAGGAAAATACATTCACAATACTTTCCTATGAAAAATCTATGTGTAAATGGCCCTCACAGTTCAAATCAGTGTTGTTCAAAGGTTAACTGTATGTATTTGTTGAATAAATGAATGAAATTTCTTTCTTTGCTGATAAGAAAACTGTAGTTGAGAAAAGCAAAGTGACTTGCCTAGGGTCACACCACATGTAGGTGGTAGATCAGGGGAGGAATTCCCATCTCCTGACATCTCATTTGCCATACTTTATGCTACACAATAATATTTCCTGCAGCTTAAACCACAGAAATACTTGCCCTTGAGTGCTGTAATAGGTTTCTAGAATTTATTTAAACCATAAAAAAAGCAGGACAAATGGTTGTTTTGGTTCACTTAATGGATCAGATATCCAGGAATGCCAAAAAATACTTATTTACTCACAGGTTGCAAAACACCATATAATTATTTTTGTGGTTGTCCAGTCAATGTAAATTTTTTTCTGTTCCAGTAAAGTATACATTGATTAGAAATTATTGTTTAAAAAAGACCACCATTCAAACAGAGGGTCTGAATTAGGCAAGATTTATTAACCCCCAAGCACCTGTTATGGTGCTGTGAAAATGTATGTCCTCCCTTTATTTATTTTTTTAAAAGATTTGTTCCATGCAGAAATGGAACCTCTTTCCTGTGGTTATATTGGTAAAATGCAGCTGGCAGATGAACTAAGAAGAGAGAGAAGCCTGATCATTTTGGTTGTTTGGGAATGTAAGTGTCAGACATTACATTTTACGTGTGGTAAGGAAAAAGAAAATACATTTTTAAATATTAGTGAATAAATATAACTTCCCACTATCCCTGTGCTATATCCTCCTTATTCCATTTGGACTATATTATGGATTGGGATTAAAAACCATAAATTAAGTGGTAGAATAATTAAGCATTAGCATTTCTTACATCTGAGTTTATATACATATAATATTCAGAGTAACTCTTTTTTAAATTTAGTATTGCATCATTGCATCTTGGCAAACTGCTTCGGCCGGACTCTTTTTTAAAGGTGCTCTTCCCTGGGGCTCCCTGGAGGTAAAATCTCTACAGATTCTATTAAACATACAGGGCCAATAATTGTTGCTCCTGATAGGGGAGAAAATTTCCTCCAGCAACTAAAATAATAATGTTCCAGACTTTTATTAAAACAATCCTAGGGAAATATCTTCAATCCTGTGGCCTTGTTAGGTAACATCACCTACATTATTACTATCTATATTGTTTCTCTGCAGTGAACATTAGAATGAAACTTTAAAACCAGTCAGATGTGTTCTTTCCTGATCTTCCTGTGTGAACTATCATTTTCTAAATAAGTGTATATATATATATATACATATATAAATATATATATATATATTTAGTGGGGGTGCTGAAGGAGTTGAGAGAGAGACTCTTGACTATGTTTCCTTCTTAAATCACCTCATAATTTAAAAATCCTAGATAATAGCAAAAGAAGCACAGGCTCAGTGTAGCCATTTACCATTTATGCTGCAATAAATAGCTCTCTGCTTTAACACAGGTTCCAGTTTTTTTCTAACTCCTGCCACATTTCTGATATCACCCAGCCATGAGCACCGCTGCCTTCCAGGCATGCCACATGGAGAGAGTAGAGTTGAAATTAGACGCAAAAAACTGCATGCTCTCTTATTCATGGGCTCAATAAAAGTGCTTCCTTGGGGAAATATTATATTTCCATCTTTAAATCTGGGAGTTTTGGCACCCAAAATGATTGTCAGCAACCTAGCCAGAGCAAATTTAACCTCACTCTGAGCTCTGGTGGGGCACCAGTGGGACTGTCATGAAAATGTCGACTTTTTTGGCCTTGAATCTCCAAGTAGTGTCTGGAGAGCCAAAGAAAACAGTTAGAGTCTGAGTTAATAAGTGAGGAGAGAAAGGGGCCAGAAACCTCATCTAAAGGACTCTGCAGCTCAGCAAGTACAATGAGAGCCTAAGAGTTCCAAGTAAGGCCTTTCCCTAGTGTTCCACACCTCTTAGTGCTTCTATTTTTCCTTCTGGAAAATGAGCATTGTCAAAATTCTTGTAGTCCTCAGACTAACAGTATGGGTATCACCCGGGAAGCTCATTAAAAAAACAGAATCCCAGGCCCCACCCTAGAATTACTGGGTCAGATTCTACATTTTAACAGGATCCTCAGATGATTTCTATGCACTTTTTTTTTTTAATTTTTTTATTTTTTCAGCATAACAGTATTCATTATTTTTGCACCACACCCAGTGCTCCATGCAATCCGTGCCCTCTACAATACCCACCACCTGGTGCCCCCAACCTCCCACCCCCCACCCCTTCAAAATTCTCAGATCATTTTTCAGAGTCCATAGTCTCTCATGGTTCACCTCCCCTTCCAATTTCCCTCAACTCCCTTCTCCTCTCCATCTCCCCTTGTCCTCCATGCTATTTGTTATGCTCCACAAATAAGTGAAACCATATGATAATTGACTCTCTCTGCTTGACTTATTTCACTCAGCATAATCTCTTCCAGTCCCGTCCATGTTGCTACAAATTTGGGTATTCATCCTTTCTTTCTTTTTTTTTTTTTTTTTTTTTTACAGCTTTATAAACATATATTTTTATCCCCAGGGGTTCAGGTCTGCGGATCGCCAGGTTTACACACTTCACAACACTCACCATAGCACATACCCACCCCAATATCCATAACACCACCCACTCTCCCAACCCCCTCCCCCCATCAACCCTCAGTTTGTTTTGTGAGATTAAGAGTCACTTATGGTTTGTCTCCCTCCCAATCCCATCTTGTTTCATTTACTCTTCTCCTACCCCCTCGACCCCCCATGCCGCATCTCCTCTCCCTCATATCAGGGAGATCATATGATAGTTGTCTTTCTCCAATTGACTTATTTCGCTAAGCATGATACCCTCTAGTTCCATCCACGTCGTCGCAAATGGCAAGATTTCATTTCTTTTGATGGCTGCATAGTATTCCATTGTGTATATATACCACATCTTCTTTATCCATTCGTCTGTAGATGGACATCTAGGTTCTTTCCATAGTTTGGCTATTGTAGACATTGCTGCTATAAACATTCGGGTGCACGTACCCCTTCGGATCACTACGTTTGTATCTTTAGGGTAAATACCCAGCAGTGCAATTGCAGGGTCATAGGGTAGTTCTATTTTCAACATTTTGAGGAACCTCCATGCTGTTTTCCAGAGTGGTTGCACCAGCTTGCATTCCCACCAACAGTGTAGGAGGGTTCCCCTTTCTCCGCATCCTCGCCAGCATCTGTCATTTCCTGACTTGTTAATTTTAGCCATTCTGACTGGTGTGAGGTGATACCTCATGGTGGTTTTGATTTGTATTTCCCTGATGCCGAGTGATATGGAGCACTTTTTCATGTGTCTGTTGGCCATCTGGATGTCTTCTTTGCAGAAATGTCTGTTCATGTCCTCTGCCCATTTCTTGATTGGATTCTTTGTTCTTTGGGTGTTGAGTTTGCTAAGTTCTTTATAGATTTTGGACACTAGCCCTTTATCTGATATGTCATTTGCAAATATCTTCTCCCATTCTGTCAGTTGTCTTTTGGGTTTGTCCACTGTTTCCTTTGCTGTGCAAAAGCTTTTGATCTTGATAAAATCCCAAAAGTTCATTTTTGCCCTTGCTTCCCTTGCCTTTGGTGATGTTCCTAGGAAGATGTTGCTGCGGCTGACGTCGAAGAGGTTGCTGCCTGTGTTCTCCTCGAGGATTTTGATGGATTCCTTTCTCACATTGAGATCCTTCACCATTTTGAGTCTATTTTCGTGTGTGGTGTAAGGAAATGATCCAATTTCATTTTTCTGCATGTGGCTGTCCAATTTTCCCAACACCATTTATTGAAGAGGCTGTCTTTGTTCCATTGGACATTCTTTCCTGCTTTGTCGAAGATGAGTTGACCATAGAGTTGAGGGTCCATTTCTGGGCTCTCTATTCTGTTCCATTGATCTATGTGTCTGTTTTTGTGCCAGTACCATGCTGTCTTGAGGATGACAGCTTTGTAATAGAGCTTGAAGTCCGGAATTGTGATGCCACCAACTTTGGCTTTCTTTTTCAATATTCCTTTGGCTATTCGAGGTCTTTTCTGGTTCCATATAAATTTTAGGATTATTTGTTCCATTTCTTTGAAAAAAATGGATGGTACTTTGATAGGAATTGCATTAAATGTGTAGATTGCTTTAGGTAGCATAGACATTTTCACAATATTTATTCTTCCAATCCAGGAGCATGGAACATTTCTCCATTTCTTTGTGTCTTCCTCAATTTCTTTCATGAGTACTTTATAGTTTTCTGAGTATAGATTCTTAGTCTCTTTGGTTAGGTTTATTCCTAGGTATCTTATAGTTTTGGGTGCAATTGTAAATGGGATGGACTCCTTAATTTCTCTTTCTTCTGTCTTGTTGTTGGTGTAGAGAAAGGCAACTGATTTCTGTGCATCGATTTTATATCCTGACACTTTACTGAATTCCTGTACAAGTTCTAGCAGTTTTGGAGTGGAGTCTTTTGGGTTTTCCACATATAGTATCATATCATCTGCGAAGAGTGATAGTTTGACTTCTTCTTTGCCGATTTGGATGCCTTTAATTTCCTTTTGTTGTCTGATTGCTGAGGCTAGGACTTCTAGTACTATGTTGAATAGCAGGGGTGATAACGGACATCCCTGCCGTGTTCCTGACCTTAGCGGAAAAGCTTTCAGTTTTTCTCCATTGAGAATGATATTTGCGGTGGGTTTTTCATAGATGGCTTTGATAATATTGAGGTATGTGCCGTCTATCCCTACACTTTGAAGAGTTTTGATCAGGAAGGGATGCCGTACTTTGTCAAATGCTTTTTCAGCATCTATGGAGAGTATCATATGGTTCTTGTTCTTTCTTTTATTAATGTGTTGTATCACATTGATTGATTTGCGGATGCTGAACCAACCTTGCAGCCCTGGAATAAATCCCACTTGGTCGTGGTGAATAATCCTTTTAATGTACTGTTGAATCCTATTGGCTATTATATTGGCGAGATTTTTGCATCTGTGTTCATCAAGGATATTGGTCTGTAGTTCTCTTTTTTGTTGGGATCCTTGTCTGGTTTTGGGATCAAGGTGATGCTGGCCTCATAAAATGAGTTTGGAAGTTTTCCTTCTATTTCTATTTTTTGGAACAGTTTCAGGAGAATAGGAATTAGTTCTTCTTTAAATGTTTGGTACAATTCCCCCGGGAAGCCGTCTGGCCCTGGGCTTTTGTTTGTTTGGAGATTTTTGATGACTGTTTCAATCTCCTTACTGCTTATGGGTCTGTTTAGGCTTTCTATTTCTTCCTGGTTCAGTTGTGGTAGTTTATATGTCTCTAGGAATGCATCCATTTCTTCCAGATTGTCAAATTTGTTGGTGTAGAGTTGCTAATAGTATGTTCTTATAATTGTCTGTATTTCTTTGGTGTTCGTTGTGATCTCTCCTCTTTCATTCATGATTTTATTTATTTGGATCCTTTCTCTGTTCTTTTTGATAAGTCTGGCCAGGGGTTTATAAATCTTATTAATTCTTTCAAAGAACCAGCTCCTAGTTTCGTTGATTTGTTCTATTGTTTTTTTGGTTTCTATTTCATTGATTTCTGCTCTAATCTTTATGATTTCTCTTCTCCTGCTGGGTTTAGGGTTTCTTTCTTGTTCTTCCTCCAGCTCCTTTAGGTGTAGGGTTAGGTTGTGTACCTGAGACCTTTCTAGTTTCTTTAGAAAGGCTTGTACCGCTATATATTTTCCTCTCAGGACTGCCTTTGTTGTGTCCCACAGATTCTGAACCGTTGTGTGTTCATTATCATTTGTTTCTATAAATTTTTTCAATTCTTCTTTAATTTCTTGGTTGACCCATTCATTCTTTAGAAGGATGCTGTTTAGTCTCCATGTATTTGGGTTCTTTCCAAATTTCCTCTTGTGATTGAGTTCTAGCTTTAGAGCATTGTGGTCTGAGAATATGCAGGGAATGATCCCAATCTTTTGATACCGGTTGAGACTTGATTTAGGACCAAGAATATGATCTATCCTGGAGAATGTTCCATGTGCACTAGAGAAGAATGTGTATTCTGTTGCTTTGGGATGAAATGTTCTGAATATATCTGTGATGTCCATCTGGTCCAGTGTGTCATTTAAGGCCTTGATTTCCTTGTTGATCTTTTGCTTGGATGATCTGTCCATTTCATTGAGGGGAGTGTTAAAATCCCCTGCTATTATTGTATTCTTGTCGATGTGTTTCTTTGATTTTGTTATTAATTGGTTTATATAGTTGGCTGCTCCCACGTTAGGGGCATAGATATTTAAAATTGTTAGATCTTCTTGTTGGACAGTTCCTTTGAGTATGATATAGTGTCCTTCCTCATCTCTTATTATAGTCTTTGGCTTAAAATCTGATTGATCTGATATAAGGATTGCCACTCCTGCTTTCTTCTGATGTCCATTAGCATGGTAAATTCTTTTCCACCCCCTCACTTTAAACCTGGAGGTGTCTTCGGGTTTAAGATGAGTTTCTTGTAGGCAACATATAGATGGGTTTTGTTTTTTTATCCATTCGGATACCCTGTGTCTTTTGATTGGGGCATTTAGCCCATTAACATTCAGGGTAACTATTGAGAGATATGAATTTAGTGCCATTGTATTGCCTGTAAGGTGACTGTTATTGTATATTGTCTCTGTTTCTTTCTGATCTACTACTTTTAGGGTCTCTCTTTGCTTAGAGGACCCCTTTCAATATTTCCTGTAGAGCTGGTTTGGTATTTGCAAATTCTTTCAGTTTTTGTTTATTTTGGAAGCTTTTAATCTCTTCTTCTATTTTCAATGATAGCCTAGCTGGATATAGTATTCTTGGCTGCATGTTTTTCTCATTTAGTACTCTGAATATATCATGCCAGCTCTTTCTGGCCTGCCAGGTCTCTGTGGATAAGTCTGCTGCCAATCTAATATTTTTACCATTGTATGTTACAGACTTCTTTTCCCGGGCTGCTTTCAGGATCTTTTCTTTGTCACTAAGACTTGTCAATTTTACTATTAGGTGACGGGGTGTGGACCTATTCTTATTGATTTTGAGGGGGGTTCTCTGAACCTCCTGGATTTTGATGCTTGTTCCCTTTGCCATATTGGGGAAATTCTCTCCAATAATTCTCTCCAATATACCTTCTGCTCCCCTCTCCATTTCCTCTTCTTCTGGAATCCCAATTATTCTAATGTTGTTTCGTCTCATGGTGTCACTTATCTCTCGAATTCTCCCCTCGTGGTCCAGTAGCTGTTTGTCCCTCTTTTGCTCAGCTTCTTTATTCTCTGTCATTTGGTCTTCTATATTGCTAATTCTTTCTTGTGCCTCATTTATCCTAGCAGTGAGAGCCTCCATTTTTGATTGCACCTCATTAATAGCTTTTTTGATTTCAACTTGGTTAGATTTTAGTTCTTTTATTTCTCCAGAAAGGGCTTTTATATCTCCCGAGAGGGTTGCTTTAATATCTTCCATGCCTTTTTCAAGCCCGGCTAGAACCTTGAGAATCGTCATTCTGAACTCTATATCTGACATATTACCAATGTCTGTATTGATTAGGTCCCTAGCCTTTGGTACTGCCTCTTGTTCTTTTTTTTGTTGTGAATTTTTCCGCCTTGTCATTTTGTCCAGATAAGAGTTTATGAAGGAGCAAGTAAAATACTAAAAGGGTGGCAACAACCCCAGGAAAATATGCTTTAGCCAAATCAGAAGAGATCCCGAATTGTGAGGGGGGAGAAAGGGGATAAAAAGGGGTTCAGAAAGAAAGAAAAAAAAAAAGAAACTATTAAAAAAAAGAAAGCCGATAAAGAAAAATATAAAAAGAGGAAAAATATATATATATTAGATAAACTATTTAAAAAACGTTAAAAAAAGAAAACGGTAAATGTTAAAAAAAATTTAGCAGAAGAAGAGAAAAAGAAAAAAAAATTGAAAAAGAAAAAAAAATTAAATTAACTGCAAGGCTAAAAAATCATGGGGAGAAAGCCATGAGTTCCTTGCTTTGCTTTCTTCTCCTCTGGAATTCTGCCCTTCTCCTTGGTAGGTGAACTTGGTCCTGGCTGGGTTTCCCGTTGATCTTCTGGGGGAGGGGCCTGTTGTAGTCATTCTCAAGCGTCTTTGCCCCAGGCGGAGTTGCACCGCCCTTACCCGGGGCCGCACTGAGTAATCCGCTCGGGTTTGCTTTCAGGAGCTTTTGTTCCCTGAGCGCTTTCCGTAGAGTCCAGAGGATGGGAATAAAGATGGCGGCCTCCCGGTGTCCGGCCCGGAGGAGCCAAGAGCCCGGGGCCCCACTCCTCAGTGTGCCCTCAGAGAACAGGGCCCAGTGACTCCCGTCACCCTGGCCTCTGGCCGCGCTCCGAGCTGACCAAGCCTGCGACCGGTTCAAGGCAACCCCGAGCTGAGAGTCACTCCTCGGCTCTGTCTCTGTAGCCGGCTTCCCCGTTCTAATACCGGTAAGCTCTGCGACACTCAGACACCCCCGATCCTTCTGCGACCCTGCGGGACCTGAGGCCGCGCTGACCCCGCCTGGGCTTCACCCCTAGTTAAGCCTCTGGAGCGATGTCCCTCAGCGGAACACACTTTTAAAAGTCCTGATTTTGCTCTGTTGCTCCGCTGCTCGCCGGGAGCCGGCCCCTCCCCCCGCGGTCTATCTTCCCGTCGCTTTGGATTCACTTCTCCGTCAGTCCTACCTTGCAGAAAGTGGTTGATTTTCTGTTTCTGGAATTGCTGTTCTTCTTCTCTTCAATCTCCCGTTGGATTTGTAGGTGTTTGCAATCTTTAGATAAGCTATTTAGCTGATCTCCCGCTACCTGAAGTAGTCTCAGCCTGCTACTTCTCCGCCATCTTGACTCCTCCTCCGATTTCTATGCACTTTAATGGGGTTATGCTCTGATATAAAAGGCCCAGGTCCAAAATGCCCAATAGTGAAACTGTAATGGCAGGTCCTCTTTAAAACACAAAGAATGTGACTGTAAGATGATAACCTGCCTCTTAGATTAGGAGTACTTCCGAGCCTTGACCGGTGTAAACTGGATCAGCAAGGACTCACTGAGCTCCTATCAAAGCAAGGGCATCCATTGAAGGCTGACTATCCGAAAAGTCCTCCAGGGGTTTGAAATCTGGCTGCGAAGATGAGATAGGCAGAGAAAAAAAAAATAAGTATATAGGCACACAGGAATATAATCCAGAGGCATTTTTAAAACTGAGTTTGCAAATCTATTTTGGGAAAGAACAGAATACAGAGATTGTTCTGGAAGTCCTACTTGCATAGGCATTCCTGAGTTCTTTAGAGCTTTATGCAAAGAGAGATTTGGGACTTTTGCCAATCCCCAGTCTCTTAAAATACAGAGTTCAGACACTGTCAGAAAGGAACAATTGGCATCCATACTCTAGGAGAAGAGCCTGATGGACATCAGAAGTTCATCTCAGCTATGAAAATCAGGGGTCAGGAGATTTAAAAGACCAACCCTGACTACAAAAACAGATGTGTGGCATCATCATGAGACAGACACTTCTTTCTCTCTTAATGCTACTCTGAGACCTTCTCAACAGTCACTGTTCTTCCAGGGCTCAGCAAGAACCAGAGGGTGATACCAAAACAAAACAAAATAAACAACAACAACAACAACAACAACAACAAAACCTTGAGTTTTCCATCTGTCTGGAGCTCTTCAGGAAAGCAGAAAGCACCAGGGCACTCCAGAAGTCCCAGGCAAGAGGGGTGCTGGGAATGGCTGGGTTTGGCTGATGATGTAGCTGCTAAGGAGCCTAGGAGAGCCATTTTGGGATGAGATTAGATTCTTGACAAGAGGCATCAGCTGTGGGAAATGATGCAGAAAGCGCTTATGTAAAATCCCTGCTGATAGAGGTTGCTACCACCCAAAACAGATATCACGCTGCTGGACTCTGTGGCAAGCACTTTATTATATAAGCTCTAAGGGAGGTCTTATCATCTGCATTTAACATTTGAGGAAGTGAAGTCTCCAAGAGGTCAAATGGTCTATGCCCAGTTGAACCAGAGTCAAATTTGAATCCAGGTCTCCCTGGCTCCAAAGTCCATGCTTCTTTTTTGCACTGCAGAACCTCCCTGGTTAGGTGGGTTTTGCCAACCAGAATCAAGGCAGGGCTTTGCAGGAGTCCTTAGTTGCTCAGAACCTTACAATGGGAGAACAGGTAAGAATGCTGGCTGGTGGAATTTTCCTGTTCCAAGCTCTGCAGCCTATCCTATTCATAGCCTACAGAGAGCATTATACTTTCCACGAACATCCATTCCTCCCTGCCCTGCCAGGCATTACAGCTCTTGGGAGAGAAGGAGCATTAACCTAGCCAGGGAAGTTTGATGGGCTGCAGCAAGGTCAGCTTCAAGGGTAGGCGATCACTGCAGCCACACAGTGCCCCTTGCCCATAAGAGCCCTGCACCTAGGGTTTAATGCTCTGCCATCACTGTCTTAAAATTCTTAATAATTTTATCTTTGAATTTATGTGGTGTAAGTGAAATCTAGTGGGACAGCAGAGCATGTGCTCAGGGGTTGGAGCCTTGGCAAAAATCCAGTGTCTCCTCAAGCTTCCTCGTGCCTCCCTACAGTGGGTTGTCTTCTGCTTGCTCCCTGCGCTCAGACTGCCCAGGCCTTGCCCAGCCTCCCTTCTCCATAGTGCTCTCCACCTAGGGAGTCAGGTATTTATCTTGTCCTGTTTGGAGATGGCAGGCCCTTGTGGGTTGCCCATATGCCATGGGTTGGGGCAGTGGGCCTGTGGGAGGTAGATACTGACTTTTCTACCTCTGGCTGGGGCCCTACATTTTCCTTTTGCACTGGGCCCTCCAAAATATGTAGCCAGTCTCGAGCCACTGTTTTCTATGGCTGGAATTCAAAATGATTAGAAATTGAACACATTTGGGCAGGGTGTCTCTCCTTTCCTTCCCAGAGGCCCAGGGGAAGCAGTCTCAGCCATCTTCTGCTCTTCTTTGTCCTCCCATGTGGCTCCCAACACTAGAACTACTGCCCTGTTACAGCCTAGGGTCAACCTGACCCCAGGCATTGGGAGCAAACTTTCTCTTCCTCTTTTTTCTCTCCCTAGTTCTAGTTTCTCAGGATCTGGCAGGTGAAATTTGGATCAGCCTTTTGGTGTAGTGGTGTGATGTGAGACTAGGGTTTATGCCTTAGAGGTGAAATAAATGTAGCAGTTCTCTAGGAGTGCTTTGTTTCAAGAGTACTTCAGCCTATTTAATTAAAAGTAGCCTTAAGTAAAAGGAGGCTTCCACAGGGTCCAACTTAATGGAGTTTGGGGTCAGATTCTCCAAATAATGAATTGTTGCTTTGCTTTAGCTTTCTTTGTACTTAGGGTACTTGTTGACAGGACAAAGCCCTGAGCCAAGGCAGTATATTTATACTGTTGATCTCTGGCCAAACATCAAATTAAGGCCATTCTGGTATTACCTAATGTCACCTCAAGCCCAGTGATAAGATGGGTGAAGATAGAAATTTGTGATCTTCCAATAAGGTTTCTTTAGTGACAAAGCAATACATTTTTTTCTTTCAAGGACACTTTAGAGGCCAAGAATATGGTCTAGAAACTGAAGCAGCTTTAGCAACCTTGGGTTATAATCCAATCACAAATCCCAACATGGTAGAATAAATGGTAAAGAAAGAATTAGGAGGTCATGCAAACAGTATTCAGGTGAGGTCACAGTGTCAGTAATGACTAAGTCACGTTTTTCATACAGGTGACAAATTATAATACCATAGCTCTTGAGACCTTGAAGCAGTTCAGAGATTATACATTTCAAAGCCCTCAATTTTCAAATTAAGAAACTGAGAGTCTAAAAGGTGGGAAGACATATATTGTCACTCAGGAAACCATTGTAATAATTGGTATCTGAAAAATGCGTGTCTAGCCCTGAGGGCCTATTCTTCCCATTATTACATATCCATAGATGTTTATTAGCCATGGTGGATAATTATGTCTAACAAAGGTAAAATTGTGTCTAATGTGAGATGACATTTCTTATAAAGCTTTCTAAATTAGGACTAATCTCTGAACACAGTATAAACGGAGAGGAGTATATATGTATGTGTGTGTGTACTCACACAGATTTGTGCCCTGCTTTGTTACATGAGCATTCTTTATTAGTAGGTAGAATTAGGTGATAGGCCTCGTGGAAAGTTTAGGGATTCTGGAAGGACTTCATATTGCCTTCTCAAACTTTTCACCACATGTTAGAAAATGTTTAATATCCTAAAATTAGAAATTCAATTCCCTAAACTAAAGAAAAGGGAGCTCTGGCCTGGTAAAGTGTAATCAATTCAAGCTTGAGACCCACAAACCAGAGGGTTCAAAAGGGCTTTTCCAGTCTTTGCCTGACATTGGGCTCTGTTATATCAGTCTCTGGAGAGTAGCAGCCTATTTTGTGAGAAAATATCCCTGTATCACTCCCTTCTTCCCTCCCTCCATTCTTCTCTTCAATTATTCATTTATTAATTTATCAAATATGCTTTAAGTCCCTCTAACTCTCCCTGTATGACAAACACTATTTCTTGTCTCTGAGTAACAAACCCAGCTGATTTATTCTGTTTAAGTTTTCCTACCAAGAGCATTTCTGTGAGATTTAGAAGGCAGGAGAGAAAGAGAAGGCATCACTATGGCAGTAGCAATGGGAAAGTAGGCTCTGGCAGATGGCACAGGGACACTGGGTTTCACCAACATTCTCCTGATGATCATCCATTTTTGTGTCACAAGCAACTGAGATCTTTGGTGGCAGCTTACCTGCATTTCTGGTACTTCTAGACTTCCTCAAAGACAGCAGAGATCTCTCTGACCTTAACTCACCAGCCATCCTACTCATTGGGCAACCTTCTAATTCCCTGTATTAAATTCATTGCTGCTCAGAATGCCTATAGTGTTTTCTATTTTCCTGAAAAATTCTGAGAGAAATAGCCAAGCACCAGGCAAGGAACAAAAGATACAAACCTGTCGACCTGCTCTGTTCTCAGAAGCCTTCCCTTAAATTGAATAGAGCATCTTGCCTGTCTTATATGTACATCGGTCATTGTCTTGCCCTAGGTAGTCACACATAATAAATCTTGTTCATTTGTTAATGGCTCAGCTCAAGTTAGCCTTCCTGAGAGCAAATATCCGTAGGGAGGAGAGAAAAAGGTAAGGAAATTGGCACACGATTGATGGGGAGGAAATACTCTTAAGAATAGAAAGACAAAATTTGGTCCTGTGTAGTTTTTCTGATTTTTAGAACATAGAGGTTGGATTCTATCCTCAGAGGGCTTGGATGAACCCTACTGATTTTAGTCAGAACAGGACAAGGGAGCAGGATAGAAGATCTTAGGAAGCCTGGTATCTCAATATGAGGTCTTTCAGGAAGTCTCCTAATGTGATGGGCTTGCAAAGCCCCTCACTTTTACCTCTATTAGTTACTCAGGTGATGACTACACCCTCTTTCACCTTTCACCTTCTAAAATCGCCTCTCTTTTTAGTAGTTGGCTAATAAGAAAAGATGCTATGAAGTCAAAAAAGAGGTCTTGGCATTCCATGTGCACTGTCACACAACTGAGCCTTGAGCTTGACTCCTCTGTCCTTCACAAACCACTAGAAAACTCTGTGGCCATGACTCTCTGGGTCATCTTTCATTTGGACAACTTTTGGCAGTATACTGAATGAGAGGAGGAGTAGAATTAAGTGGACAATATTTGATAAAAATTAAAAAATCCTTTGAAGTATAGAGTTAGTCTTTTTAAATATTTACTCTTCCAGAGAAAAACAACATTTCTCTAACAGTTCCTCAATTTTTATCAGGTTTTATAGATTTTTCAGTATTATTATTGTTGTTGTTAGCTATAGATATGGAGTTTCTAAAGAATTTGATACCCAAGAAATAACTCCAGTATGTGTACATATGGTAGCCATTTTAAATGCCTTAGTTGAGTTTAGAACCTGGGGGAATTGAAGAACAATGGATCTAGCTGTAGAAGTAAACAGTATTGCAATTTAAGAGTCTCAGTCTAATCAGGCAATAAATGTTGTAAAGAGTGTGTAGCTTTATGTCTCTCCTGTTCCTCAAACTTCTAATGTAAAGGAAGAGAACATAGAAACCATAGTTGGGGGAAATGACTTGCAGGAAAATCCATGAAGCCGGTTAAGTAACAAGAGAGTCTTATCTTTGATAGTGTCTGGAATGTTAAATCTTTTCTATTAACTGGGTCTGACTTTCATGCATGTTTCTAAGGAGGCTGCCTCATTACTGCCCAGAAAAAAAAAAAAAAAAGATTTCACTTTTTTGTTTATCTAGGCTAGTTAATCTTTCTTTCCCCACTACTTACTTAGTGCTGATTCTGGGCACAGTGTTTCTCTGTGCAGTGTGAGGAAACTCTCAATAGATTTATAATTAAGTGAGAAAGTGAAAACATCACACCTGAAATATAAAATAATGATACAAATATTTTTGTCATTAAGTACATTGATTAATTTAAAAATATTTCCTGAGCTTTTACTCTGTACAAGGCAGGCATTTCTTTTTGTTACCTCCCATTTTTCTCCCGATTCACTCTTCTCTGCTGCTTCTGGATGCACACAGATTATATCCATGCAAGTTTCTTTCCTTCTGGCTTCCTGTTAGATTGAGCCAATGGACAACACTGGCATGAGATCAGGATGGGAAAAGAATAAATATACAGTAGGTATCTTCCTGGCTCCTTTCTTCCTGGGTCACCCTAGTTGGGCTGCTTTACTCATGAAGCTACCCTATTTATGTTCTAGTAAATACCCTGACCCTTTAAGGTAATAATGGCTCCCCACTATTGCCAGTCCTAGAGTACTACACTATCTTCTATTAAGGAGAACATAAACCCTGCCTACAACTTTGTGAATAGTCCCTTAAATTAAATATAAATGACCAATTTTAATGTTCTGTCTTTCCTTTCTGGACCTGAGCTCATACAAAGACAAATCAGACAGATATCTGGCCTTCAAGGAAAAGACAAGCCATATTTCAACATAAATATGACAAGATAGAATTTGTTAAGTATGACAAGGTAGAGATTGTTAATATAACAGCAAGAACAATAAACTTGAAATTAGGTTATATAGATTGTCACCCTTGCACTTCTAATTACTTGTGAACACTTGAGCAAGACATGTTACTTTTTGGATGTCAGTTTCCTTAGGTGTGTAATGAAAAGGATAAACTAGATGTGTTCAAAAATTCTGTCCAATGTCGAGGTTCTGTGCTCTCTTTGAGTGCTGTAAGGGAGTACCAACTAAATGCTACAGGGAGTGGTAGCTACAGTGCCATGGGAACCTGGAGGGGATATTTATAAACTGGCACTAGGACCACTGAGAACTATGAGATTTCTGCAGAAGAAGAGTGCTATGATGAAGGAAAGCTTCATAGAGTAGCTAGTAGACAGATGAGATTAGAAAATCATTAAACTGGTGAGTAAGTGTTGACAAATCATCCTATGTTAAAGCAAAGTCTATGGAATTTTTGCCATTCCATATAGACAGAATCTGACTTACCTATGGGGGTTATATGTATATGATACCTGGTGTCCCCTGAGTCATCTCTGCAGAGACCTCTGTGTCCACTTTAAGATATCTAACATCAGCACTCTTCCTGCAAAGCATGTACTTCTGTTGCTTCTAGATTTCCCATATAATCCCCTCTCCATCCCATCTCACATGTTACTGGATTTCCCCAAACCTCCTAGACAGTGTAAAGATTTCTTTGCTGATAATGACTCAGATTCTTCCAGAAGTGAATTTGAGACTCTCAGAGAGCTTCACTGTGTTTGGCAGAAAGAGAGGAAGAGAGTGTGCTAGAGGTAGACTCCTGGAGACTATACTTGTGTGACTGCCAATTAAGTTGCCATTTAAGAAAACATATAGAGCAACTACCACTTCTTGGGCACAATGATAACCAATAATTTAAATCTAGTAAATCAAAGAAAAGGCTAATAATAGCATCTTAATCTACTGTTGTAAGCACTGTAGTATGGCACTGACACTGCATCTGCCTGGGTTATGATGGGAAACCAGAGAACCCACATAACTCTACTGGGTGGTGGATAGGCTAGGAAGGAATCAGAGAAAGCTTTCTACAAGAGACAATGCCTAAGCTCAATCACAAATGTCTCAGAGTTACTTTCACAAAGGAAAAGAAAGATGTCTGCTTCAATGAGAATAGGATGACTGTAGCCTTCAAAGTATAAAATAACAAGAGTTGGGTCTGAATTGTATGTGTACAGGTATATCAGGTGAACAGTGTGGCTTGGTGAATTAGGAGTATAAAATAAAAGTGGAGGAGTATCCTATTTAGGGTTAATTGAGCCTTCATGGTCTGCCATAGAAACCTAACCATCCAAAATGATTTATTTGCTGTGAAATGCATCTTAATATATACCAAGTCAATCTACGCAAGAGAGTGTCAGTGTAGCAGGTGGGTAAATTGAGGTTCCCTGTGCAGCATTATTTCCCACACATTGTCTGGCAAGGGGCCCTGATAAATGACAATATAAAAACTCCACATCTTTTTTTTTTTTTTTTTTTTTTTTTTTTTTTTTTTTTTTAAGATTTTATTTATTTATTTGACAGAGAGAGATCATAAGTAGACAGAGAGGCAGGCAGAGAGAGAGAGGGAAGCAGGCTCCCCGCTGAGCAGAGAGCCCGATGCGGGACTCGATCCCAGGACCCTGAGATCATGACCTGAGCCGAAGGCAGCGGCTTAACCCACTGAGCCACCCAGGCGCCCCAAAACTCCACATCTTTTAACCAATGTATGATGAAATGATGTAATCCATCCATGGATGACTTGGGAATCATACTGTCTTGCCAAAGATGGGGAGATTGATTCCTTAGTCCAAAAAAAAAAAAAAAAAAAAAGTCTGCATGTAGAGGAGGCTTGGTAACATGCTATTGCAATTTTCTCTGGGTTGTAGAATTGTTGCTGTTTTTACTCCCCTCTTGTTTTTAATGAGCACCTGAGAAATCCTCTGCCTCCCAGGGCTTTGTAGGAAGGGGAGGGGGGAAACAGACTTAATGCTATTCTGAGTCTTTAGACACATTTACACATCCTCCATCTGCTTGGGAGGGAAAAAATTCAGATTCCAATAACAAAAATTGTACAGGTCTTCCTTGAGGCAACAGAAAATGCATGTGATAAGGGAATAGCCATGAAATGCAAAGGCGTATTTAGGTCTTAACGCGTATTGACTGGAGCTGCAAAGAAGATGTGAAGGGTGTGTGAAAAACCCCAAATAAAAGAGCTCGAGTAACATACAATATGGATAAGAAAATGTGCTTTAAAGGAAATGCAACTGTCACAAACGAATGTGGTGGGTGGAAAAGAAGGGGGGCCAAGGGAGGAGACGTGTATGACAAGAATGAAGATAAGTAAGTCTCTTACAAGCTTGGCTCAGGGAAACAATACTCTGCAATTATTGGTGTGTATTACATCATCCAAAATATAATCTAAAATGCAAGAATCCTGAATTAGATCTTCCTTCTACCCTGCCAACAATGAGGCAGATTTCAGTCTTATATCAACTAAAACCCATAATCAGGGTGAAAGGTGATGAGGACAGCTGCCATACGCACTCCTGAGAGGAGGCTGGAGACCGCAAAACCTTGCAGTTCCCTGTCAGGCTGGTACAGCGCATGTTGTGCCAACAATCACATTCAGGGTAGACATTTGGTGGGAAGTATAGGAAATGTGTGTTACCGCTCATGAAGACCTTCTGGGAGGAAGTATTGGATGAGTTTTGGGTTGGTTTACAGCCAATCTGGTGGACTTGTGCAGCACATTGTGAAATGTCACTTTTCTATTTAAACTCTGAAAGGGCATTGGTTTCACATGTTTACCAGTTGTCATTTTTCACTCTATTCTACAGCGCAAGCCCATCTGATTCATAGCGTATACCTGTGTGCTGGCTATATAAAACAATCCTTAAAATGGTACCCGCCCAAGTGTTTAGGATCTTAAAGACATTTTTAAAGTCCCTCCTCTCCCTACCCTCTCTCCATACACAGCATTTACGCCATAGGTCTAGAAGATGTAAGGAATGACCACTCATGTGTTCCATCCTTTTGGGGATGTGGGTTTTTATGATACTTTAGCAGTTGAGATTCATGTCATACCAGAGAAATTTCCATCAGTCCACCCCTTGGCTTGGTGAAACACAGCAGGGCCAGTACAGAAGGAATATTTTGGCCAACAACCAGCCTCCACAAACAAAGGCCATGCCTCACCTCCTCACATCATAGGTATCTCTCTGGAACTCCCTTGCTCATGACTCCCACTTGCTTTCTGCCATGCATCCTGCCAACACCACCAGCACAACTCAGCCACTATCTAACCTTCAGCCCCGACATGCTGAGTGTTCTTGTTTCTTACACAGCTTATAAGGGACAAATTTAGGCGCACATGTTCTAGTTTACTTGGCTTCTAAGAGCTCCAGTAACTGGATACTGTCTACACTGACAGGTTGGTACTACATTTCTCTCTGCTATTTGGGTGGAACTAAGGAATTTTCCTGACATTAAATGTATGTTTTCCGTGTAGGCATGGGGAGGGTTTTGTTGTTGTTGTTTTGTTTTGTTTTTTAGTAGCATTCAATAACAAAACATTTATAGTATTCTTGATATGTACCAGCACTATAGTTTATAATTATAGCACTAGTTTATAATTATAAACTATTTCTGAGGAGCCAAGAGTATGTTAGGGAAGATGGATACAGGTGGTTATAATTCAAAGAAGATTGCTCTCAGGTCAACCGTAAGAGACAAAGCATTAATGGAGACAGCATAGAAAAGGAAGCCATGATTTCTGGCTGGGGTATCAGAGGAAGCTCTTGGGGACACCTATTTTGAGATAGACCTTGGGGGATAGATGGAATTTCAGGAGGAAAAACTGATAAGAATGTGTATCCAGGTGGAACATGTAGGCACCAGGATAGGCAAGAGCATGAAGACAGGATATATTTAGTTTACAACAACTGGGATAAATTTGCTGGAAACAGAGGATGCAAAGAGAAGAAATGGAGTAAAAAGGATAAGTTGGGAACATTTGTCTTGAAACATACTGAGTCAGAGAGTAACACTATCAAGACATGGAAGCTTAATTATTGGTGATTAAGATGTATGGTGGTTCTCAACTGAAGATGATTTTGTCCCCCAGGGACATTGCTCAACATCTGGATACACTATTGGTTGTCACAACCACATGAGAAAAGGGAGAAGAATCTAGTGGATAGAATCTATGATGCTGCTACAACAAAAAAAGCCTCCTACAATAAAGAATTATCTGTTCCCATATGTCAGTGGTGCTGAGGTTGAGGAAATGTGAAATGGAATAAAAGGGAAGTTGATAGCTTAAAGGGGAAACAAGAGTTAATGCACTATTGAAAGGGTCCAGCTGAGAGGAAGAAGGATCTCAACAAGATAGTGGCAGTAAAAATAGAAAAAGGGAGAAGGCTGAATCAAATATTTAGAGGTAGAATCAGGAAAAATTTGCCAATAAATTGCCTCTGGTGAGGAAGAAGAAAAGAATAAAAAGAGAATTCAAAACTTTAAACTATTTCTTTGGGGGGTGGGGAACATGTTTAGGAGCTTCACAGAAGTAAAGCAATCAGCAAGAACTATCTGGCAGGAGAAAGCAATATATCCTTCTGTTTTATAACAGAAATTTGGAATCATAAAAATCTGGGTTTAAATCCCCACTTTTCCACTTACTAGTTGTAGGCTTTGCACAAGTTTTCTTAGTTCTCTGGGGTATTTTCACATTAGTAAAATAATAATAATACATTTCTCTCACAGATCACCATGAAAATAGAATCAGATCATGTCTATAGAATACATTGCCAAGTACATAGTTTTGCTATAAAGAAGTAGCTATTTTTCTGCCACTGCTGATGTTGTTATTTGACCAACATTAATGCCCCCAAAAGTGGAAGCCACCAGATTCAGTGATTTGGAAGACATTTTGACAGATAACTTGGGCTACATGAAAGTTCTACCCTGTTTTTAGACTGGAGGAACTACAAGGAAGTGATCTTTAGTGTTGTGTCTATGGCCTCAAGTATAACTCTTGGCAATGACAACTCTAACTGAAGAAATGAAGACCAGAGTTGTTGGAGAGACTTGAGACTGCTCACATGACCTAATGATGGGAGAAGACTGACCAAATGAATGTGCTGAGTACCTACTCTATATAAACCCTGGGAGAAACAAAACACCCGGCTACATTATTTGCATGATGAATACAAAGGAATAACAAATTAATCATAAATATCTTGTTATGGTCAATGAGAGGCAAAGATAGCACTTTAAATTACTTAAAAAGTAACTGGACTTGACTTTACTTTTTGAAAATCTAATGGACTCCAAAGTTTTTCTTCGGTATAGAAATGTTGCTGTGTGGGGCACCTGGGTGGCTCAGTGGGTTGAGCCTCTGCCCTCGGCTCAGGTCATGATCTCAGGGTTCTGGGATCGAGCCCCGCATCAGGCTCTTTGCTCAGTGGGGAGCCTGCTTCCTCCTCTCTCTCTGCCTGCCTCTCTGCCTACTTGTGATCTCTATCTGTCATATAAATAAATAAAATATTTTCAAAAAAAAAAAGAAATGTTGCTGTGTTAAAATATATTGCTATATTAAAATTATTTGTTATTTGGAATATGTAATATATTCTACTTTTTTGTCTTTCTGGTTGACTATTTTTATTTCTCAAGAAAAATAGCTTCTCATTTGCTATTCTATCACACATACATATGTTTTCATGTGTTTGAGAGGAAGAGTACATCTTGCCAAAGGAAACTACTAGACCCACCCTTGAGAGTTTTATAGGTGCCCCATCACATTGACCTGTGAGTAGTGGATATATTTTCAACAGATATAACGATTAGGGTGACATGTGGACTTCTAAATGTGTTTGGATTAGCTGGCTCTTTTTCAAACTCTGCATTTGTTGCCTTCATATTGACGTCTTCCTTCTGCCAACATTCTCCAAGATTTCATGCATTTATTGGTTGTATTATAGACTGCCTTTATAGTGATAGATTTTTAGGTACTTCACAGAAAATGGATATTTAGTAAAAGAAAATAGAAAAGTTAACAAGCAAGGAAAAGACCTAAAGAAAAGAAATGGGGAAGGGCTGGGAGAAGGACATGCTATGTAGATGAAAAGGGAAACATAAGTAAGAGGGAAAACAGAGCTAGGTGCTTGGGTGTAAGGTCCTGTTATCTCCAAAATGGACCAGGTGGGTTCTGAAGGTGTTGAGGATACTCCACAGATACTTTCAGTTCTTCTAAGAGCAGTGTTCCCTCTTTAATTTGATCATCTCTTAGTTATTGTGGGGGGTGTGTGTGTGTGTAACTGTTTAATTCTTTAAGGTTTAATTGGGTACCTTTGTGTTAGCATGTAGTTGGAAAGTTATGGCTCAAAGTAATAACTGAATTAGTAGGAGTTTTTTCATCTTTTTACATTTACATAAAAATGTATAAACAAAATAAATACATTTTCCCCTGGTTAAAAATCCTTAGCCATGGAACTAACATTTGCCAAGGGAGACTTACTGAGAATGTGGAAAATGTTCAGCCAGCCCATTTCTTCCTAAAAATCTTCTGCAGAAGGTGACAAATTCTCTTTGTTACAAAACATCATTTTCTTTGCAATGCCTATGATGCCATTCAATAGTTCAATATTGGCATATAATAGGATTTTCAATAAGTATTTTTGAACAAATAAATGAATCAGCTTAAAATTAAGCTTGTAAAATTGTTAAGGTGGGCATCTCCCAATATTTTAAACACCCCATGAAAAAAATTCTTTGTTGTACACTCACATATCTGAGAGTGTACATATGCATATATATGCACATTTATGCATAAGTATTCCTATAATTATATGCATGCACACACATATTCTGGACTTCTTTTGAAAGGTTTATGTGTGATGATACACTGTATATAAAGTGTGTCTTTATGTTGCTACCCATTCAAGGCATGTATATCAACTGTACATATGTTGTACCATATGGCATACCTTCAATGCCCATCTCTCAGCTTTATCCTGAGAGTCACTAAAGAAATGCCTCCTGAGATAAGACAGTCTTAAAATAGGTCAGAGACCTCAGGAGTCATTTTTTTTTTCAATGATAAATCACATCATAAGGAAAAAGCTGCAAGTGGGAAATACTCTTGCTAAATAAGCCAGCTTTCATAAGCAAAATTCAAGCTACTGAGACTTCTCTTTCTTGACATACTGCTTTCATAAATACCTTTCCTATAGCTTCTTACTTCAGTTGGTATGACCTAAGGATTGATAAATTTATATCTCCCAGAATCATAGAAGATGTAAATTTGAAGGGCCCACAGAGCCTGCATAATGTTAAGCAAATACATTGAGCAGATACCATATTTTGTCTTCAATACAAGTACATTTAGAGGAAAATGTATTTATAGATATATTAATATTATTCTAGTTCAGACTCCAAGAAAACCAAGTTAAAAAAAATGCTATGTGACCACTTAATAATTCATTTCTTTAATCATTTAACATTATATATTTCTCAGTGACAATCTACTACAGTTTTTTGTTTCCTTCCATTTCTCAACCACCTTGCTATGTAGATATTCTTATTTTGATTTTATAGATGAGTAGACTAAGAGATAATGAGGGACATTTAGTGATTTACCTAAGATCACTCAGCTAGTAAAAGGCAGAGATGATGTTCAACAAATATTTTTAAATTTATAAATAAATGAAATAATAAAGTTGCTTGGGAAACATCTTCCGGTTTATCTGATTCTTAGGCCTAATGTCTGCTGGGTACATTGTACTGATAATTAATACTATAACCATCCTTTCAGATGCTAATTAGCAGAGAAGGGACTGCTAATTTGAAAAGCCCATTACAAATTTTAAGAGTCTGGCTTTTGATAGGCATTTAGCACATGTGACCTCATTAAATATTAAAAACTGCCGAACAATAAAGAGACTCGATATCCCCAGGTTGTACATGAGAAAAGTATACTCACTGAAGTTTAGATTTTTGTCTAGGCTCACATAGCTGGTAAATGAATTGTATTTTTTAAAAAATGTCAAACTAATGGCTGTCTCATTCTTTTTTTTTTTATTTTTTATAAACATATATTTTTAACCCCAGGGGTACAGGTCTGTGAATCGCCAGGTTTACACACTTCACAGCACTCACCATAGCACATACCCTCCCCAATGTCCATAATCCCACCCCCCTTATCCCAACCCCCTCCCCCCAGCAACCCTCAGTTTGTTTTGTGAGATTAAGAGTCACAATGGCTATCTCATTCTAATCAGTTTTGTAGTATATCATTCATAAATATAAACAACTAAGGAGCATCAAACACTTAAGGAAACTTCTTCTGAAACAGAAGAGACCAAAACAAATAAATAAAACAAGGGAACTAAGAAGAAACACAGGCAAAGAAAAAAAATTTGATTAAAAATATCTAACATGATATGTCATCTGTAAACATCAGGGATGTTTTTCATTGGAATCCTTGTTTGTACGATAGGTGTTATCCAAGGTTATACTCCTCTAGGGAGGTCCAAGGAAGGATCCAGGAACCATACCTCCATTCAGTGTTACTGCCTGCTTTGTGCAAATCAGTTCCGTAAGCTACCAGATCAAAGAACTTTACATCCTCTAGTAGTATTTCTTTGTATATTTGTATCCATTACTTCATCACCTATTGTAACTTCCATGCTGGTTGAAAGATAAAGTCCTAAAACTCTCTTCAAAAATAGAACTAAGGCATATGCTGAACATTCACTATGTGCCAGGCATTGAGCCAGGTGGTAGGGAAAAGGAGAAGCAAAATCCCTATCTCTGTTCTGGAGAAACACCCTTGAAAATGTTAGGGGTTTGTTTTATTTGTTTTGTTACTATCAATTTTATTATAAAACTTCATGTTTCATAAAAGATAAATATTGAAATAAAAAAAAGCAAGATGCTCAGCTGGGAAAGAGGAAGAGAAAAGGTAAGATGAATTATGGCGGTCCTGACTGGAAGGAATTTTGGAAAGGAAAATAATTTTGAACATAATTCACCAAAATTATTCCAAATATATTCCCATGAATGATACACATTTCAATGTTGAAAGGATCCATTGAGTCTTTAATACATTGATGAAAACAAAAAACAACAAAATGTTTTATCATATAATTTCTGAATATTGAAGAAAAAGAGAAGAATTCTAAGTTTGCCAGCAAGAATGAAATAAGTCACACCAATAAGACCAGGAATCAAAATAAAGTTGTATCTCTCAATGATAATTGGAAATTTCAAGAAAACGATAGGGTTAAAAATGCTGAGAGGAAAATTATTTCTAATATAGAATTCTAAACCCAGTAAAGATAGCAAAGATGTGTGTGGGTATAAGAAAGACATTTGAGGAACCAATGCAATCGGAAAATTTACCTGCCATGCCCTTTTTCTAGGCAAGCTATGGAAAGGATGATATAAAGAAGGAAAAGAGGATTCAGGAAAGGAAGAATTCAGCCTAAGAGAGAGGGATGGGGAAATGTCAGGACAATGACTGTCCAGTATGTGTGGAAAGAATCAAGTCTAGGTGAAGCGAGAGGGCCAAAACATCTAGAAAGAATATCTCTGGGAAAATGAAAGGAACTCATAGATCACCTGATGTAAGAGCAAGGTCCGCAAACTATGGCTAGAGCCAAATCCTGCCCCCTACTTGTTTTGTAAATAAAGGTCCTTTCCCATACTCAGGCTCATGCATTTATATTGCTGCAATGTCAGAGTCAAGTAGTTCCAATATGGACCATAGAGTCCACAAAGTCAAAACTGTTTACTGTCTGGCCTTTTACAGAAAAAAAATATTCTCTGGCCTTGTATTAGATTTTTGAAAGATGATTCACACTCTTGGGATGTACGAACGCTAGATATTTGAAAAAACAAAACCAAAACCTAACAAAACTCAGGACAATTATTAACACTGGAAAATAAAATGTTAAACAAGAAAGTTACTAGCTTTGGGTGTTATTGAAAATTGTGGCATATTTGTCATGAAAAGATGGTATCGAGGTGGTAGTGAGGTAGTAAAAAAGGTGTAGATGTGTCTTGGGGGTGGATATGTAAGGACACTGAAGACACTGAAGTCCTTATGTCCCACAGTAGGAAGTTGAACAATACCTAAAGCAGCAAAAACAAACAAACAAACAAAAACAAACCCAAAAACCCAGTAGGGATACTATGTAGCAATATGCAGGTAGATTTCAGGAGCAAATACTGAAAGTGGTTGCTTTTAGAAAACAAGAATCAAGGGTGAGTAGGTAAGGTGACTGCTGTTTTGCAGTCTTTTTATGTAAATCATGCACATATACAACTTTGCTAAAAATACAAATTAAATTAGAAGTCTGGCAAATGGCATTAGAGAATCATGAAAATGCACCAAACCTGGATAGTGGTGAATTATTTGGATCTTGGTATGAGGCACTGCGCTTTTGCAAACATCTGTATTTGAAGGGCTCCTCTCATAGAAAGAAAACAAAGGACAGAGAGCATTGCTGAGGGCTTTAGGTGTGGATGAAATGACACAGTTAAGCTGAAGAATCCCCAGGTTGACAGCATTCAATCCAAGGCAACTTCCGCTGTACACATGTTCTAACATATGGTAAATTTTCAATCTCTCATCTCTCTATTAGTTTTCATCCTCAGAGTCACTGAGGGGCCATTTTGCAGAAGGAGAATCTACCAAAATGGATCAGGGACTTGGTGGCAAGGAATCAATCCATTTTTTTTTTAACATGGAGAAAGCATATGATTCACTTTCTGTAAACAGAACAAACACAGCTCCCGTACCCTTTGAATATATGAGACAATTATTTAAGTAACTTGTCACTTTTTATATTTTGAGAATATTGCATCTGTATTTTTATCTGTATATTTCTATATTTTTGGTTTATGCAGCCAATATTCTTGATCAGAGAACAAGATCACTCATTTTAGTTTATGTGGTTTTAAAAAATAAAAGTGGCTACATTATAGCATAAATACATTAGTCTCATCACAAGTGAAAATGAGGCACCGTCATATGCCAGGTTTGTGATTTTTCACAAAGAGCCAGGTCATGAGGAAATTAGCTGTGAGTAGCTGCGAATCATTCTGTGTGAACAATTTATATTTGGAAATGTGTGAGTAAACCTGCATGTATGTATATACACATAAGTATACACATGTGTGAACATACGTACAGACACACATAAATAGTGTGTGTGAGACTCTAGGAACAAGATGTGAATAAATGGCTTCTTTTACTATAAGATGAGGCCATCCTTAGTATTTCTATAAGGAAAAAATTAAATTTAAGCAATAAATCAGTGGGCAGAAAAAACATTACAAGTGAGACTGGCTTTCCTTTTTTAAACCCTACATGAAGCTGCTCTAGGGCTGTGAGCTTCCAGAATAGAAAAGGAGTCTATACTGGTGTCCCCAGAGGGCATTCAAGAGGTCAGAACAATAACTGGCTTTTCATGTGTATTGTGCCTGGACTTTGTTACTCTGGTAAAATGTCTCTGTAGCCCAACAAAGTCTGGCCGTTTATCTTAAAATCTGTGGAGTGGACCGCAATGCTGTTGACTAGAGTGAATGCTCATCCTGCTTTCATCTTGTTTCACACTCCCAAGGGCTCGTCCAAGCATTGATTTCCAAGGACGATTTGCTACAGGTTAGCCTTTTTTCTTTTTTCTCCTTTGAGGGAGTGAACCAAAAGAGAGCCCGTGTATAATATCCTGCACCCACGTCCCCAGTTTGGAGAGGGAGAGCCACCCATAAACTGGGGCACTGGTTGTCCGCTTTGAGAAACTGCGTGTGTCTCCTGCATGTGCATATGGATGGCAAATTCTGAGGCATTCTCTGCCTTTTCGACTCACAGTTGATGGCAGGGAAGAGTTTGTGTGTGTGTCCAGCAAAAATTCCTCTGCGTGGTTTGCTGTCATTGTTTCAGTGCTAAAGTGAAGTAAATGTGTCACCTAGTCACTGCTTATGTAAGGGAGTCATGAACTCAAAGAGCCTGGCAGTGAACAGTCAGGCAGGATTGCGGTTTTGCCTTGTCATAGGGAGACTCATTCAAAAGTGGGAGGAATGTATTTGCCAATACAATGTGCACCTTCAAATACCCATTGTTGACCTAAACTTCGTAGGCCTATGCTCAGTGGAGGGCATAAAAAAGACATTTACAGAGCTCATTGAAAACTGGCTTTAGGCAGCTTTTGCCACAGCAAAAGCAGCATATTAATCACATCGGTGATCACAATGCCTTCTGCACAGGGACAGTGGATGTGTTTGACTGAACTGCAGGGTAAATAGCAGAAAATATTAAGCTTGCTGGGGACTTAGCTTCAAGGCTGTTCCCTCCTCCAGTGTAGGAGTTTCTGAATCCTACCTGAATTTCTGTTTACCTGGAGTACATAATTGAAATCGCAGTTCAATAACTTGTTGATTCAATCAAGCGACAGACTTGATATTCTAATCAACTAATTATGCATTGGGTATTCATAGTGTCTGAGAATGGGTGAGTATGTAGTAGCTCAAAACACATCTCCATTCTAACGTTTTAAGTCCTTTGTACCTTGTAGCAATCAGGACATCAGAGCAGTTACTGAAATAGTGGTGTGTCCACACAAGGCAGGTGTTCTATTTTAACGAGATATGTATCTTTTAAATTTGGAAATTTAGGAGAGCAGCAAAAGGACACATGGAGAATTAAGCCCTCCTTATGAATGACCTACATACACTTTACTAATAGGAAACTTAGATGTAAATATTTGCCATCAATTCCAATTACACGCAATGTGGTTCATGTTAATTATGCATCCTCCATGTGAGGGAGTCGGAGAAGACTAATGAAGCCAGGGTGATAAGAGAATGTGTGGTCCTGGGGCCCATCCCAGCGTGGTCTGAACCCACCTCTTGAAACACCCCAGCTCCTGATGGCTCTGCATTTGACCACCTTACCCGCTTCTGCATCACCCTCTAGACAGTGCTGCACAGTGCCACTGCCATTGGTAAAGTTCCTAAGGAGCTTACCCCCTCTGTCAGCAACTGCTCAGAGCAAAGAACTTTCTGCCTCATTTGTACCGCATTTCTGCTGCAGTGACTAGTTTTATTCCTGAGAATCCATATAAAATAGAACAAAGGAAAAGTGGCTTATGAATACCTTCACATGCCTTGTATTTTTGCTGCTGTGGGAATAAAATCATTTTGTGTGTGTGTGCGTGTGTGTGCGTGTGTGTGTGGTATTGGCGGACGGACTCTGGGCTGTTACACGTGCTCGTTAGGTCATTGGTGAATGAGTGAGTGAATGAATGTTTCTTAGTAGATGATTCACTTTTTCTTTTACTATTCAGATACCTCCTTTGGCTTCTAAGGTTGAAACAAAAGGCCTCATCGTGGGGCTGCCTGTTTCTTTTAGGCCTCTAATCTTCATATAGCCCATGATGACTTCTTTTTGTTTATGTAAATATTGCGCTGGATAATTTGAAGGGTATGAGGAAATAGTCTAAACTGTGACCTTGTCAGCATTCAGGATATTTAAAATGTGTCAGAAAAGCAAATCTTACATGATGAAGCAATGAAAACAAAGCCGGAGGCATTATACCTCACAATTTCAACTATATTACAAGGCTATAGCAATTAAAACAGTATGGTGGTAGCATAAAAACAGGCACATACATCGGTGGAACCAAAATGAGAGCCCAGATATAAACCTGTGCACACATGGTCAACTAATCATTGACAAGAGTGTCAGGATCGTAGAATAGGGAAAGGAGAGTCTCTTTAATAAGTGGTGTGGGGAAAACTGAACATTTGCTGAGAGTAGATCATAAGTGTTCTCACAACCAAAAAAGGAGAGAAAAAATAACTATGTGAAGTGTGAAGGATATATGAATTAACTTGAACGTGGTCATCATTTCATAATGTACACTTTATATACATACCAATTTTATTTGTCAGTTACTCCTCAGTAAATCTGAACAAAAGTACTGAGGAACAGGGCCCTGGCAGACACTGGAATAGAAGTCAAAGTACAATCAGTGAGATTGGGTACTTTAGGGGAAGTCACATGACATCTAAGTAGAGTATTGATGTATAGGCAGGATTCAGATAACCAGGCAGGAGATAAAAAAACTTGTCAAGGTGAGAAACAGCATAGAAATGCCTGCCAAAGGAGTAGTATTGCTCACTAACTCTTGCAAAGACTTCTCTGACCTCCTCCCATTCCAAGTACCTTGCCTTCCAAGTTGGATGAGATTCCTGGGGAAGTTGGATGAGATTTCCAGAACTTTCTGTAAATGCTTCTATGATAACATTTACGTACCATATTCTCTTTGTTGTCTTAAGTTCTTCACCTTTGTGTGCCCAGTACCTGCCTTGGTATCCAGCATAACGTTGGTAGTCAATATACTTTATGATGGGATGAAAAGAAGATTGAGTAATAATGCATGGGAGGTCAAAACTAAAGGGCTTATAATGAGATAAAAGTTTAGAGATTAAACTTCATGAATTCAAAGCTTACCATAATTTCTCATTTGGACAGAATAAAACAGAAAGTCTATAATATTGACTGTAAGGATGAATATATGATAGCAATATAGCCTCCTTCTCTAAAGTTGCTACCTGTCATTCTACATAGTACTGTCTCCATTCCCAACACAATGGCCTTCCAGATGTCTCTTGAACTCACTAGTCATCCTCCCTACCTGGGGCTTTTAGAATTCATAATTCTGGGGCTCCTGGGTCTCTTAGTCAGTTGAGCAGCTGCCTTTGGGTCAGGTCATGATCTCAGGGTCTTGAGATCGAGTCCCAATGTGGTCGGACTTCCTGCTTAGTGGGGAGTCTTCTTCTCCCTCTCCCTCTGCCTCTGCCCCCTCCGCCACTGCTCATTTTCTCTCTCTCTCTCAAATAAATAAATGAAATCTTTAAAAAAATTTTAAAAAATGGAATTCTTAACCCTTTGCCTAGAATGCTGTTCTTTGTTATTGGCATGGCTTGCAGCTTTATTTCATTCAGTATTGCTCAAGCACCCGCTTATTAGAGAGTCCTTTTCTGACCACCCTATCTGAAATAGCTTCTGCTGATCACCCTGTTCTTTTGCCATGTTTTTTGTTTTTCCCTAGTTTTTCTATTTATTGTCTGTCTTCTCTCCCTAAAATGTAACTTGTATGACAGCAGACTTAATGCCTAGCACATCATAGGCACTCAGTAAATATTTCTTAAGTGAATAAATGAAAGAAAAATAAAGAAGCAGGGCTAGATATGATACGAGAGCATCGTCATGAAAGCATGAAGTTTTGAGAACATCTTCATGAAAAGTGGTGGTTTATAAAGTTCTATCTTGCAGTGGCATACAGAGTGGTTGGAATAGGAGGCCCTAAAAAGCAGTATGGCTAATTAGGACCCTTAAATCAAAGGAAAGACAAATACTATACAGTATCACTTACATGTGGAATCTTTAAAAAGAGAGAGAGAGAGAGAGAGAAAGCCAAACTCACAGAAACACAAAATAGTAAGATGGTTGCTGGGGACTGGGGTTCAGGGAAAAAGGGAGATGTAAGTCAAAGGGTGCTAAATTTCATTTATAAGATGAATAACTTCTGAGCCTCTAGCAGGGCCTGGCCCAGCAGGGAAGCTTTGGAGCAGAAGGGGAGTGTTTGGTCCACTCAGGTAGGTGACGACTAGTAGGTCTGATCCCCTTGGCATTTTGGATATACACCCTATCAATCTTTTTCCTACTAAACAGGTTGGGGACCTTTCAACAGTCCCAATTATCAGAAGGTAGTCCCCTCTTCTCCAATGTCTTTATGTGCCATAGAGCTACAGAATTGTCCCATTAAATGCCTATCCCCAAGCATGAAATTTGCATGCAGGAAGCACTTAGCTCATTTGGAAGGAACTCTGAGGGCTAGAGTGGACACTTAGCAGGTTAGGCAATCATGAGCTTAAAGAATTATGTTCAGTTGCAGTAGGCAGATTTGAGTGCACTTCTGGAAAATAATTTAAATCTTCCCTCTCACACTAAGATGTACACTCCTCAAACCTTCTTTCTAGCAATCAGTCTCAGATCTGAGATTCCCTGGATGATAATAAGCCCAAGAATCTAACAGGTAGTCAGAGGATGTGGAAGGAGGTGCCGGAAAGTCCTTTTATTTTAGGTACGTTAAGCTAGCTCAACTCACAGCCCCTTTGACCACTGAGCCTGAAGAGAGATTTTGAGTCTCTTGTACAGTAATTCCAGTTTGGCCCTTATAAAATACTTTGTTTTAAGCCAGCTTGAAAGCAGTACAGGGCAAGTAGATTACGCATTTACTATCTGTACCTCACTGAATTTTCTTTTAAAAAGAGTCCTGGTTTGGCCTTCTGTGGGGTGTTTCTTTTTTCATAAATAAAAGACACACGGAAAGAAATGTGACTACCTGACAATGTGAAAAGCACCCCAAGTGGATTCTGCCGAAGAGCTAGAAATGACAGGTGAGCACTGTGTCTTAAAGTCACCCCAGGGGATTCTCTCTCTGATGTGAAGGAAACAGCAGGGTCCCTCCTTTCTGATTTAGTCTTTGACAGGCTGCTTTTCTGACAGTGGCTGCAATGTACTAAGTGCTGGATTGGGAAAAGGATAACGGCTGAAGGGCGCCAATTGCCAACTGTGGGGAAAGAAGGGGTCCGGGGAGCTACTGAGATGAAATATGCAAGAGGTCGAAGCTGGAAAAAACCTCTCAGAAAGCTGTCTTGCATTTAACTTTGCCAATGTCAGAACCTTTACTTGGATGGTAATGTTTTTGGAATAAATGGAGAGACTGAATTATAATGCATCTCTTCGTAGATGTAGTTTAGTTAAAGACTAACACTCTCACGGATATAAACTTAGGAGATTTAACAATGGGAGCTAATATGCCTTTAGTAGGTTGACAAACAATAAAAGCAATTATTTACCGCATGACGTGTGTGTGTGTGTGTGTGTGTGTGTGTGTGTTAACTATTTAATTCTGTCTGTGGAGAAATAAGAAGATAAGAATCAAGATTCTTCTCCAAATGGTCAGGGAATATATCATAGCTCATACCAAGAAAATGTAGGAATGGAATTTTCCACAGTTGTCAGAAACACATATACACAGACTACTTACTTCAACCACAAAAATTTTCAGAACAGAAATATAGACATCAGAGTTGCAACGGAATGATAGCTATAACTCTAATTTGTATCTAATATCTTTTTAAGGGCAGTCTAGAGAGAACAAATGAATAGATTTGCACCCTTGAGTGTCTTAGGTCAACACTTTGAGACACCGCTCTGGTTCCATTTCTTTTTATAGATTTAAGGCATTTTTTTCCCCCTCCAAACTACTTACCTTGATACTGCGAATGAATTTATTTACCCTAGAGTGCACAGCTTATTCTTAGAAAACAGTGTGCTTAGGTTTCTTCAACATAGCTATTAGCTAACTATTTTACTGGATATATCAGGGTTTTTTACCCCATAGGTTTCCTTCAAATGGGAATCAGTGAACTAGATGATATATTTAAGTGCACAGCCAACAGATGGTCAGGCTGAGATGAGAACATATGGTTGAATATATTGTTTGGTTCAATCTTCCATTGGCACAGAAGGCATATCCATCTTAATATTCCCCTTTAGCACCTGGGTAAAGAGGGTAAAAGATTTCCCTCGATTCTAGGAAATTTCTATGGTCATCATTGAAAGAACTTAACTATTTCACATCCAAAAAATAGATTTGAGTTGGGCATTTTAAAACACCAACCACAAAGAAAGCCTAGTATAAAGGCTTTTTTTCCTTCTTTTAAAAATCAACTTACTGATTTAGACTTTACATATAATAAAATTCACTAATTTTAGATATTTCAATGACTTTTGACAAGTGAGTAGTCATATAACCACCACTAAAATCAAAATATGAAATAGTTCTATTATCCCAAATTCTCTTATTCCCCTTTCCAGTCAATTCCTTCTCGTTACTTTAGCCCCTGTCAACCTGTGAAGTGTTTTCTGTCATTATGGTTTTGTCTTTTTTAGAATTTTATGTAAATAGATACTATACCATATGCAGTCTTTTGAATCTGGCATCTTTCACAAAACAAAATGTTTCTGAGATCCATCCATGTTGTTGTTTGTCTTTTTTTATTGCTGGGTACTTTTCCATTGTATAGATATACAGCAGCTTGTTTATATATTCAGCAGTTGGTGGGTACTTGGGTTGTTTCCAGTGTGGGTCTATAATGAATAAAGCTGCTAGGAACATTCATGTACAAGTATTTGTGATGATAGATGGAGAAACATGTTTTGTTTTGTTTTTTTCCAGCTCCCTTGAGTAAATACATTAAGAGTGGACTTGCTGGGTTGAATTAATTTTCTTTTTTTCTTTTTGGTCTTAAGGATTTTTAAAATGTGCTATGGTGAGTGCTGTGAAATGTGTAAGGCTGATGATTCACAGACCTGTACCCCTGGGGCAAATCATACATTATATGTTAATAAAAATAATTTTAAAAAATAATAAAATTGTTATGAGAATAATCAAAAAATAAAAAATTAAGTTGTAGGATAATGTGAAAAAAATTGAGGTGAAATTCACATAACACAAAATTAACCATTTTCAAGTAAGCGAGTCAGAAGCATTTAGTATATTTACAATACTATGCAACCACCAGCTCCAGCCAGTTCCAAAATATTTTCATCACTCCATATTATTCATGAGTCACTTCCCATGAACTCAACAACCACTAGCCGCCTCCTACCTGTTTTCTATCTCTATGGACTTAACCTAATCTGGTTATTTCATATAAATGGAATCATTAAAATATGTGACCTTTTGTGTCTGGCTTTTCTCAACATGATTTTGAGAATCGTCTCTGTTATAGATGTATCAGCATTTTACTCCTTTCTGTGGTTGAATAATATTCCATTATATGTTTATCCATTTATCTGTTGATGGACATTTGGGTTAATTCTGCTTTGAGGATACTGTGAATCTTACTGCATTAATGTTCATGCACAAGTATTTGTTTGAGTACCTATCTTCAGTTCCTTTGGTTATATACCTAAAAGCAGAAATGCCAAGCCATACGGCAATTCTGTTTAACTTTTTTAAGAACCACCAAATTCTTCTGTACTTTATTTTCCAACTTTATGTTCCCATAAACAATGTAAGAGGGTTTCAGTTTCTCCATATTCTTATCGATATTGTTGTTTTCTTTCTTTTTTTTTTTTAATTTTTACCTTTCTAATAGGTATGAAGTAGTGTCTCATTGTGGTTTTGATTTGCATTCTTTCAATATTTCCTTCATGTATTTTTTATTGTTCGGTGTACATGGTCATAATTTTTATATCTTCTTTATAGTTTTACCCTATTATCAATATATGACTTTCTGAGTATCCTGTAACAATTTTGACTTGAAGTTGGTTTTGTCTGGTAGTAATGTAGACACTCCAGCTTTCTTTTGGTTACTGCTATGGAATGTTTTTTCCATTCTTTCACATTCAACCTATGTTTTGGTTTGAGGCCTAAATTGAGTTTCTTATAGACTGTTTGTGGGTGGATCATGTTTTTGTATACCCTCTACCAGCCTCAATTTTTTAGTTGGTGATTTTAATGCATTTACATTTAAGGAGATTACTGTTAAGAAGTCTTTCTTTCGGACACCTGGGTGACTCAATCAATTAAGCCTCTGCTTTCTGCTCAGGTCATGATCCTAGAGTACAGGGACTGAGCCCTGAATTAGGGCTTCTCCCTCTGCCCCTCACCCCACTCTTGTGCTTGCATATTTCTCTGTCTCTCTAAAATAAATAAAAAAGCTAAAAAAAAAAAAAGGTTTTCTTTTACCATCTTACTCTTCGTTTTTATATGTCATATCTTCTTTTTTTCTTCATTTCTTCAATACTACCTTTTTTGTGTATGTTTGGTTAATTTTTTCTAGTCTGTCATTTTGATTTTCTTCTTATTTCCTTCTATGTGTATTTGTTAGTTATTTTTAAAGTAGTTACCAAGATAATTTAAATTAATATCCTAAATTTAAATAGTCTAGTTTTGAATTGATAACAACTTTTCTTCAATAGCATATAAAAACTGCTCCTTTGCACCTCCATTTCCCCACCCTTTGTATTGTTATTGTCACAGATTGCATCTTTGTACCTATGTGCCCATTAACATTGACTTATAATTATTGTTTTATGCATTTGTCTTTTAAATTGTATAGGAAACAAAAAGAATTCTAAAGCAAAAATATTACTAGCTTTTATGTTTACCTATGAACTTATCTTTACCAGAGCTCCTTATTTCTTCATATAACTTCAAGTTATTGTTTAATATTCTTATATTTCAAATTGAAGACCCCCATTAGCATTTCTTGTAGGACAGGTAGCTAGGAACAAACTCCCTTAGTTTCATATATTCAGCAAGAAACAAATGTTTATTATTACAAAGCACTAAGTTTTAGGAATATTTTTAAAGAGGTGGAAGCAATAAGGGTCCATCAATAGATGAATGGATAGGGAAGATATGGTGTATACACACACACACACACACACACACACACACACACGATGGGGAGTACTACACAGCTATAAAAAAGGGTGAGATTGTGCCATTTGAGACAACATGGATGGTCCTACAGGGTATTATGCTAAGTGATATAAGTCATACAGAGAAGACAAATACTGTATGATTTCAATCATCGATGGAATCTATAAAAACAACAAATGAATAAAGGGGTTTCAAGAGGTAGGGGTCTGAGAAAAATGGGTGAAGGAGACAGGACGTGATAGGCTTCCAGTTATGGAATGACTAAGTCAGGGGAATAAAAGACACAGCATAAAGAATACAGTCATGTAATAGGACAGGTGGTATCTACACTTATGGTGAACATAGCATAATGTATGAACTTGTCAAATTACTAAGTTATACACCTGAAACTAATGTAATATTGTATGTCAACTGTACTAAAAAAAAAAAAAAAAAAAAAAAAAAAAACAACCAAAAACACATTATGCAAAAATTGGTAGTAAAAATGAAATACAGCCATGACATCAACCTAAAATATGAAGCACTGTTTTTGGAATGAGGGAACTGTTTAAAGTGGCCTGGGAATGGCAACCCAGGTTACTTGGGGTAAGACATTTAGTAAATGTTCCTTCTAATTAATTTGTGACATTAGGCATGGAAGTTTTGAGGCAGGTTGTTGATAGGATGACTTGATTGTTACTAGTTTTATTTGATATGGTGCCAAAAGAAAAAGAGGATCTCAGGAAAAAAAAAATTGAAAAAGAATAGAGAATGCTCAGAAAATCTAGAATTTTTCAGGTTGAGTAATGAAACTCTTTCAAGTCTCCACCAGTTAAAGATAAGATTAAAAAATATTTTGAGAACAAGAGGCAGTACCAAAGGCTAGGGACCTAATCAATACAGACATTGGTAATATGTCAGATATAGAGTTCAGAATGACGATTCTCAAGGTTCTAGCCGGGCTTGAAAAAGGCATGGAAGATATTAAAGCAACCCTCTCGGGAGATATAAAAGCCCTTTCTGGAGAAATAAAAGAACTAAAATCTAACCAAGTTGAAATCAAAAAAGCTATTAATGAGGTGCAATAAAAAATGGAGGCTCTCACTGCTAGGATAAATGAGGCAGAAGAAAGAATTAGCGATATAGAAGACCAAATGACAGAGAATAAAGAAGCTGAGCAAAAGAGGGACAAACAGCTACTGGACCACGAGGGGAGAATTTGAGAGATAAGTGACACCATAAGACGAAACAACATTAGAATAATTGGGATTCCAGAAGAAGAGGAAACAGAGAGGGGAGCAGAAGGTATATTGGAGAGAATTATTGGAGAGAATTTCCCCAATATGGCAAAGGGAACAAGCATCAAAATTCAAGAGGTTCAGAGAACCCCCCTCAAAATCAATAAGAATAGGTCCACACCCCTTCACCTAATAGTAAAATTGACAAGTCTTAGTGACAAAGAAAAGATCCTGAAAGCAGCCCGGGAAAAGAAGTCTGTAACGTACAATGGTAAAAATATTAGATTGGCAGCAGACTTATCCACAGAGACCTGGCAGGCCAAAAAGAGCTGGCATGATATATTCAGAGTACTAAATGAGAAAAACATGCAGCCAAGAATACTATATCCAGCTAGGCTATCATTGAAAATAGAAGGAGAGATTAAAAGCTTCCAGGACAAACAAAAACTGAAAGAATTTGCAAATACCAAACCAGCTCTGCAGGAAATATTGAAAGGGGTCCTCTAAGCAAAGAGAGACCCTAAAAGTAGTAGATCAGAAAGAAACAGAGACAATATACAATACCAGTCACCTTACAGGCAATACAATGGCACTAAATTCATATCTCTCAATAGTTACCCTGAATGTTAATGGGCTAAATGCCCCAATCAAAAGACACAGGGTATCCGAATGGATAAAAAAATAAAACCCATCTATATGTTGCCTACAAGAAACTCATCTTAAACCCGAAGACACCTCCAGGTTTAAAGTGAGGGGGTAGAAAAGAATTTACCATGCTAATGGACATGAGAAGAAAGCAGGAGTGGCAATCCTTATATCAGATCAATTAGATTTTAAGCCAAAGACTATAATAAGAGATGAGGAAGGACACTCTATCATACTCAAAGGAACTGTCCAACAAGAAGATCTAACAATTTTAAATATCTATGCCCCTAACGTGGGAGCAGCCAACTATATAAACCAATTAATAACAAAATCAAAGAAACACATCGACAAGAATACAATAATAGCAGGGGATTTTAACACTCCCCTCACTGAAACGGACAGATCATCCAAGCAAAAGATCAACAAGGAAATCAAGGCCTTAAATGACACACTGGACCAGATGGACATCACAGATATATTCAGAACATTTCATCCCAAAGCAACAGAATACACTTTCTTCTCTAGTGCACATGGAACATTCTTCAGGATAGATCACATTCTTGGTCCTAAATCAAGTCTCAACCGGTATCAAAAGATTGGGATCATACCCTGCATATTTTCAACCACAATGCTCTAAAGCTAGAACTCAAAAACAAGAGGAAATTTGGGAAGAACCCAAATACATGGAGACTAAACAGCATCCTTCTAAAGAATGAATGGGTCAACCAGGAAATTAAAGAAGAATTGAAAAAATTTATAGAAACAAATGATAATGAAAACACAACGGTTCAGAATCTGTGGGACACAACAAAGGCAGTCCTGAGAGGAAAATATATAGCGGTACAAGCCTTTCTCAAGAAACTAGAAAGGTCTCAGGTACACAACCTAACCCTACACCTAAAGGAGCTGGAGAAAGAACAAGAAAGAAACCCTAAACCCAGCAGGAGAAGAGAAATCATAAAGATTAGAGCAGAAATCAATGAAATAGAAACCGAAAAAAAAAAAAAAAAAAACAATAGAACAAATCAACGAAACTAGGAGCTGGTTCTTTGAAAGAATTAATAAGATTGATAAACCCCTGGCCAGACTTATCAAAAAGAAAAGAGAAAGGACCCAAATAAATAAAATCATGAATGAAAGAGGAGAGATCACAACGAACACCAAAGAAATACAGACAATTATAAGAACATACCATGAGCAACTCTACGCCAACAAATTTGACAATCTGGAAGAAATGGATGCATTCCTAGAGACATATAAACTACCACAACTGAACCAGGAAGAAATAGAAAGCCTGAAAAGACCCATAAGCAGAAAGGAGATTGAAACAGTCATCAAAAATCTCCAAACAAACAAAAGCCCAGGGCCAGATGGCTTCCCGGGGGAATTGTACCAAACATTTAAAGAAGAACTAATTCCTATTCTCCTGAAACTGTTCCAAAAAATAGAAATAGAAGGAAAACTTCCAAACTCATTTTATGAGGCCAGCATCACCTTGATCCCAAAACCAGACAAGGATCCCAACAAAAAAGAGAACTACAGACCAATATCCTTGATGAACACAGATGCAAAAATTCTCGCCAAAATACTAGCCAATAGGATTCAAAAGTACATTAAAAGGATTTTTCACCACGACCAAGTGGGATTTATTCCAGGGCTGCAAGGTTGGTTCAACATCCGCAAATCAATCAATGTGATACAACACATTAATAAAAGAAAGAACAAGAACCATATGATACTCTCCATAGATGCTGAAAAAGCATTTGACAAAGTACGGCATCCCTTCCTGATCAAAACTCTTCAAAGTGTAGGGATAGACGGCACATACCTCAATATTATCAAAGCCATCTATGAAAAACCCACCGCAAATATCATTCTCAATGGAGAAAAACTGAAAGCTTTTCCGCTAAGGTCAGGAACACGGCAGGGATGTCCGTTATCACCACTGCTATTCAACATAGTACTAGAAGTCCTAGCCTCAGCAATCAGACAACAAAAGGAAATTAAAGGCATCCAAATCGGCAAAGAAGAAGTCAAACTATCACTCTTCGCAGATGATATGATACTCTATGTGGAAAACCCAAAATACTCCACTCCAAAACTGCTAGAACTTGTACAGGAATTCAGTAAAGTGTCAGGATATAAAATCAATGCACAGAAATCAGTTGCACTTCTCTACACCAACAACAAGACAGAAGAAAGAGAAATTAAGGAGTCCATCCCATTTACAATTGCACCCAAAACTATAAGATACCTAGGAATAAACCTAACCAAAGAGAATAAGAATCTATACTCAGAAAACTATAAAGTACTCATGAAAGAAATTGAGGAAGACACAAAGAAATGGAAAAATGTTCCATGCTCCTGGATTGGAAGAATAAATATTGTGAAAATGTCTATGCTACCTAAAGCAATCTACACATTTAATGCAATTCCTATCAAAGTACCATCCATTTTTTTCAAAGAAATGGAACAAATAATCCTAAAATTTATATGGAACCAGAAAAGACCTCGAATAGCCAAAGGAATATTGAAAAAGAAAGCCAAAGTTGGTGGCATCACAATTCCGGACTTCAAGCTCTATTACAAAGCTGTCATCCTCAAGACAGCATGGTACTGGCACAAAAACAGACACATAGATCAATGGAACAGAATAGAGAGCCCAGAAATGGACCCTCAACTCTATGGTCAACTCATCTTCGACAAAGCAGGAAAGAATGTCCAATGGAACAAAGACAGCCTCTTCAATAAATGGTGTTGGGAAAATTGGACAGCCACATGCAGAAAAATGAAATTGGATCATTTCCTTACACCACACACGAAAATAGACTCAAAATGGATGAAGGATCTCAATGTGAGAAAGGAATCCATCAAAATCCTTGAGGAGAACACAGGCAGCAACCTCTTCGACCTCAGCCGCAGCAACATCTTCCTAGGAACATCGCCAAAGGCAAGGGAAGCAAGGGCAAAAATGAACTTTTGGGATTTTATCAAGATCAAAAGCTTTTGCACAGCAAAGGAAACACTTAACAAAACCAAAAGACAACTGACAGAATGGGAGAAGATATTTGCAAATGACATATCAGATAAAGGGCTAGTGTCCAAAATCTATAAAGAACTTAGCAAACTCAACACCCAAAGAACAAATAATCCAATCAAGAAATGGGCAGAGGACATGAACAGACATTTCTGCCAAGAAGACATCCAGATGGCCAACAGACACATGAAAAAGTGCTCCATATCACTCGGCATCAGGGAAATACAAATCAAAACCACCATGAGATATCACCTCACACCAGTCAGAATGGCTAAAATGAACAAGTCAGGAAATGACAGATGCTGGCGAGGATGCGGAGAAAGGGGAACCCTCCTACACTGTTGGTGGGAATGCAAGCTGGTGCAACCACTCTGGAAAACAGCATGGAGGTTCCTCAAAATGTTGAAAATAGAACTACCCTATGACCCTGCAATTGCACTGCTGGGTATTTACCCTAAAGATACAAACGTAGTGATCCGAAGGGGCACGTGCACCCGAATGTTTATAGCAGCAATGTCTACAATAGCCAAACTATGGAAAGAACCTCGATGTCCATCTACAGACGAACGGGTAAAGAAGAGGTGGTATATATACACAATGGAATACTATGCAGCCATCAAAAGAAATGAAATCTTGCCATTTGCGACGACGTGGATGGAACTAGAGGGTATCATGCTTAGCGAAATAAGTCAATCGGAGAAAGACAACTATCATATGATCTCCCTGATATGAGGGAGAGGAGATGCAACAGGGGGGTTGAGGGGGTAGGAGAAGAGTAAATGAAACAAGATGGGATTGGGAGGGAGACAAACCATAAGTGACTCTTAATCTCACAAAACAAACTGAGGGTTGATGTGGGGAGGGGTTTGGGAGAGGGGGGTGGGGTTATGGATATTGGGGAGGGTATGTGCTATGGTGAGTGCTGTGAAGTGTGTAAACCTGGCGATTCGCAGACCTGTACCCCTGGGGATAAAAATATATGTTTATAAAGCTGTAAAAAAAAAAAAAAGAAAAAGAAAAAAGAAAGGATGAATACCCAAGTTTTGTAGCAACATGGACGGGACTGGAAGAGATTATGCTGAGTGAAATAAGTCAAGCAGAGAGAGTCAATTATCATATGGTTTCACTTACTTGTGGAGCATAACAAATAGCATGGAGGACAAGGGGAGATGGAGAGGAGAAGGGAGTTGAGGGAAATTGGAAGGGGAGGTGAACCATGAGAGACTATCGACTCCAAAAAACGATCTGAGAATTTTGAAGGGGTGGGGGGTGGGAGGTTGGGGGCACCAGGTGGTGGGTATTGTAGAGGGCACGGATTGCATGGAGCACTGGGTGTGGTGCAAAAATAATGAATACTGTTATGCTGAAAAAATAAAAAATTAATTAAAAAAATATTTTGAGGGTGCCTGGGTGGCTCAGTAGTCTGCCTTTGGCTCAGGTCATGATCCCAGGGTCCTGGGATCGAGCCCCGTGTCAGGCTCCCCACTAGACGGAAAGCCTGCTTCCCATCCATAATTTGCTTGTGTTCCTTCTTTCACTGTGTCTCTTTCTGTCAAATATTAAAATCTTTTAAGAAAATATTTTTAGTTTAAAAGGCCTTCTAAGCCCTGCTTCGGCCTCCCTCTCAGTAGAGAGGCTGTTTTTCCCTCTCCCTCTGCCACACCTCCTGCATGTGCTCTCTCTCTCTCTCAAATGAATGAATAAAATCTTTAAAAAAATAAAATAAAAAATAAATGGCCTTCTAAGACTCAGACTCATGGGAAAAACCCAACCGGAACTTTGGTTTTAAAGACACAGCCTCAGAGCAAAGACAAAATATGGATGTGGCTATGAAAACCTTTGGTTAAGAACTCTCCACAACTTAAGATAGGGGTCAGTAGATCATTACAGTTGGGCAAGATGGTATCTATAAAGGAGACTAAGAGTGTAATTTCAGTGAAGGTAGATATGGTCAAAGGAGATGAAATTAAGTCAAGAAAGAGAAAGAGACATTCCCCCCCCCAAATTATGGGTCTGACTTTTGGCATATAGGACTGATCAAATTGAGAGATTAAAAAAAGAGGGGAGGGAGAAGGGATTCAGAGAGCTGTTATTGACGAAAGTACATCACCCTCAATTTAAAAATGAACAATGAAAGAGAACATAGGGATTTCAACTTTAAACAGGTAAGAAACAAGCTAAGAAAGAAAGGAATGTTCTCTGATGGTCTTTTTATATGTGATCTTAGCCAAAAGGCCAAGAAGCTATCTGATGGTCTTTTCAAATGTGGCCAAGGCTAACAAAAGATATCACAGCGGGTAGATTCAAGAATTACTAGGAATTGGATCTGGGGCCTAATTATGACATATTTACCACCTTCTGTAGGATTTTGGTTACTCCTATGTGCCTCCAATTCTTTTCTTTTCCAAATGGGGATATTAACTGTAGTTATCCTGCCTCTTTTCATCACTGTGTATGTGCATGTATATATAGAGAGAGCAGATGGTTTGACATTTTAATTCTTAAGTCTCTGGATCATGAGTTGCCACATTTTGGCCTGATACAGATATTGTCTTGAGATCCTGGATGTTGACTCTGATTGAATATGACTCTTGGGGCATTCATAATTTGCATTTGGGAGGGAAAATTGTGATAATAGGAAAGACTGTGTTTTATTGCAGGAGTCAGCAAATGCTAGCTAGAACATAGGCAAGCATTTTGTGATGCTTTTTACTATCTGCCCCTTTGAAAAAACATTTGAAGACCCCTAGTAGTATATTATGTTATTTGTCAAAATTTCTCCTGTACTACTCCTTCCCTGCAACTAATATCATATGAGCAGATTTACTTCCTGTCTCATTGACTTTGGATTTGACCATGTGTCTTGCTTTAGTCAACTGAATGTGGTGGTGGGGGCAGGGGTGGCAAAAGCATGTATGGATGCTTTTAGGATGTTCTAGGATGAAGTATTAAGAGACATTGCCCATTTCTGTTCACACCTCTCATGTTTTGACCATCCACCAAGACAAAACATACACTGCGTAAATGCTGGGCCCAAAATAAAAAAATACATGGAGTATATCTCAAACCAAACCACAACCTAGAGCAAGCTGAAATGATCCCAGGTAAGCTTAGCAGAGACCCAACCTACCTATAGAAATCTCCATGAGAGACAATGTTTGTTTTTGTAAACTACTATGTGGTATAGTAAAAATAAACATTTGGTCTTTGTTCCCAGTTCCTGGCACAGAGCTCCCAAAAAGGTTGGAATTTGCTGTCTTTTACATGTTAATATGATCCATGGTGGTAGGGGCTAGATAACTTTAGAATGGGGACTGATCAACAGAAAAAACAATCGGGAAATTAAATCAACCTCCAGGGAAGGGAGAGAGGCTGGAAATTGAATTCAGTCACCAATGGCCAGTGATTTAGTAAATCATGCCTACGTGGTGAAACCTCTCTAGAAACTCTTGAACAATGAGATTTTGAGAGTTTCCAGGTTGGTGAACACATTGGTATGCCAGGCAGGCAGAACACCCAAAAGGGCATGGAAGCTTTTTCTCCCTCCCTTCCCCCATATCTTGCCCTGTGCATTTCTTCCACTTGGCTATTCCTGAATTATATCCTTTGTAGTAAACTGGAAATCATAAATAAAGCACTTTCCTAATTTCTGTGATCCACTGTAGCAAATTACCAAACCTATGGAGGGGAGTTGTAAGAACCACTGAATTTGTAGTCTTCTGATCAAAAGTTGGGGTCGCTTGGGCACCCCACTTGTGGCTGACAGCTGAAGTGAGGGCAGTTTTGCAGTCCTTGACCTGTGAAGTCTGTGCTACCTCCAGAAGTTTGTCTAAAGTGAATTGAATTGCTAGACCTCCAGTTGGTATTAGAAATTGATGTGGAGAAACAGCATGTAGTTGGTAGTTGTAGAAAGAGTACACACACTGAATTTTGCAAATCTTTGTGACATGTTATTACTGCAACATAAACCTAACAAATATAAAAGTATCTTCCATACCGAATTTTTTAAAAAGCTGCTTATTGAAATAAAACATTTGGCTAGCTTATCATAAATTTAGGCATAAATTTCCAGTGTTTTTAATGTGACCTCAATAAACATAGATTTATGTAAATTTAGCTGGCTGCTTCATCACAAAAAAACCCAAAAAACAAAACAAGACTCCAAATTTCAGGAGCTCTGAAGTTTTATTTTATTAATACGACCAAGATTTAGTGATGTAATTGCTGTGTAGGGATAATGAAATAATACTTAAAGCTATTCTGTTATTTAGATTTTAGAATGAGTAAACTTACAAGAGTCTTTTTAAAGGCTTTTGTTTTTTAACAAGAACAAAGGGACGTGAGAGCACTAGATATGAAACCAGAAGAAGCTTGTTAAATGGGTGTTTTATACGGAACTCCACTATGTTTAGTAGAGAATCCCTCTTGCTTTCTTTACATTTTATGTTTTTTAAATTATTTTCCTCCTCATTTTTCCTAAAATATCGTAAGCTTTCATTGAATCTTAGGGGCATTTTTATAGGTAACTGCTAGTGTCTGAAACAAGATATAGCGGACGGCCGGCCGGACGGGAGAAGATTCTAAGTGCAAGTGACTTTGGGCTATGAATATGCAATCCCAGGTATACTTTTCTGTGGCATGGCCTTTTTATCTCTATGGTAAGGGGTTCTAGAGAATTATCAACACAAAGGAAGCTCCTTTAAGGTCAATATTCTCAGCAGAAACTGAAAATTCCATACAATTTCCAAAAATCCATTGGAAAAAACAGGAATGATGGAGTCAAATCTAGTCTATCCAGGGACTTCAAGATAACAGTTTTTTCAATATAGAATGGAATTTGCTATAAGTTTGGTTGGCCATGGACTCTATTTGACACATTATAATTAATGAAAAACCAGAATGGCCTTTGAAAAAAGTGGTTTCTACCAAATGATTGTAATATGTCCTAATAGCGTTATGGGGCTGAAGGAGAAGAATGTAACATACATTTGTTGAATGTCTGGGCCAGATATTATATGTCTTTGGAATGAAGTTTTTGAATATTTCATTTATTCTTTATGATGTAACATCATATCCGATATGAAAATACACTGAAATATAAAGATTAGTGACAAGTAACAAGTGCCTCTTGGTTTTGGAAACAAATCCTATCTATTTAGTACCTGAGTTAGATGTACTAAGAGGTCTGAATGAAGATGATTCACATCTAAACATACTTCCATAGTTCAAATTTTGAGTGTATTGTGATTCCAAAAGATACTTAAGGATGAATTCATGAATAATCTTTTTATTCTTCAAATTCTTGGAAACTTCTTTGCTCCACTAATTAGGTCTTAGTCTTTTGTTTTAATGGCCTGCCAATGGTTTTCTTAGTCTTTATTCTACTCTTTGAAATGGTTCTCTTAATCTCATATAAGCGTCTTTGCCTTGGGTCAACCCATTTGGTCTCCTTTGGAGAATAAATTTCAGTCCGCAATGCAGAGGCTGCTCATTCTTAGAAGAGTCAGGCCCCAGTTTAGACACCTGGATCCTTCCTGACAAGTACTGCTAAGTGGCATCTGCCATGGACATCCTACCCAATAGCTACTCTTCTGATCTCTAGAAATTCATTTTTCTCAAGAAGCTTGTGAGAACCAAAACCAAAATTGAAATCAGGTTATTTTCTTCTTTAGAAATCTAGAGATTTCTGCAGATCAAATCTAATACATGCTTCTTCTTTCCTTGACACAATCAGATTTGGTTGCCTTCTCTGCTATAATCTTTGAGTCTTGTTTCAAGCAGCCCCTCTAGGTTCTATGCAGGGGGCAGGCAATCAGCTGTCTCTCTATTCCTCTGAAGGGAGGGAGATCATTTATTCTTGTTTCCAGAAACACATTTGTATCTCAAAGACCCTAAGGTGAGGGCCACAGAGAACCTCTTCTGTCTTCTGAATCTCAGTGGTTCTGCTGCATATACCCACCTGTGTGCAAAAGGAAGTCCCGAGATCTTTATCTTTTTCTGTCTCAATAGCCGTTTTCTCCACCCACTAGAGATACCCCCAAGATATCAGAAGAGAGGCAAAATCCAGCTAGTTTTGCCAATTTTAAGCAGGTAAGAGGTGACTTCTTACCTTAAATAAAGTTTTAATTTAATAGTTTAAAACTGGCATGCAGTCTCCATGGCTGGAGGCTACTTTATTCCTCTGACATAGATGACTGAGAAGCCTTGGAACATAAATATATGCAATAAGCCAATAATTCTGCCTGCCTTTCTGCTGCTCCTACAGGCTACCTCAGAGCTGGCAAACAGAAGGGTAATGGGAATTAGGAGGAGGGGGGAAACAGCAATAAAAATATAAATCAAAGAAAGAAGGAAATCCATTTGCTCCTTGGCAGTGCTCGGCTAATCCACGCTGAGTGCAATCCAATACTCCTTTATATAATCCTGTACTGGTGGAAGAAAATTAAAGTTTAATGCAATAACGGCTGACACAAATCACTTTTGTTGCCCAGAAGCAGATTAAAGAATAGTTAAAATCATACAAATCTAATTTCTTTTTTTGTTGTTGTTGCTTTATTCTGTAACATCTTGATGCTTTAATCCCTAGCATCAGTTTTCGATTATTAAACATATATTGCCAACATAAGAGAGATTGTGGGAAAAACAGTGACAGCTAGGAAATGATTTGTGCTCAAATGGTACATGTTAAAGCTCTTTCAAAATCCATAAATTTTTCATAGGTTCATAGAGGTCCATGCCTTTAATCAATCTGTGTCAAGGGAACTTTAAAATAAGCATAAAGGTAATGGAATGCTATCAATCATAATTGGGGCTGGAAAGAACCATCACAGTCCATCAGCTATCACTGTTGTGTTGTGCGTGTGTGTGTGCATGTGTGTATGTGTGGTGTGTACACATGTATGTCAGAATGGTATATTATCATTCTCTATTTTTGATTACTGCTATTAATGGGACAATTTGAGGACCTTGTATAAAGGTAGACATGAATTAAAAAACCAAACAATTTCCTTGTGGCTATAATTTCTACCTTCCCCTGCTTCTTTTACAGGAATTACTATCTCTGAAGAGACAGTGACTTGCTTCATCTGTGAAATAGACTTCTTCATCAGAACAGAAGCATTTTTAAAAATTAAGTCCCCCTAACTTTTAAACTATATAAATGTCCCTTACTACATACAAATGCTACAGAGGGGTTGGAATTTCCCTACCCTATCCAAATACACAGAACCAACACACCAAAAGGAAAATTCACACAGGTTTCTCCATAACAAAATTTGATGAGGCAGAGACATTTTTGCAGAAACTCTTGCTGGAATTAAGTCAAACTTTTGTTTTAATGCCATGGATTTCAAGCAACACTCTCTAGGGGTTTTCCATAAAAGGTTCTGAAATCATCTCTGTCCCATTTCATGGGAACTTTGCGGTTAATGGGTATTATCCATATTTAGTCATAGTGTCAGCAAAAGATTTCCAAGGAAGAACATTCTGGATGCAGGCTCCACTTGTATTATTAGTAGGACTGCTCTCTCCTTGAGCCGAATCTTAGTATATTTGTGTATATGTGTATATATGTTTTCACTTTTATGATGGAAAGTTGCAAACATAAAAGTAGAAAGTATGGGCCATGTGGGTGGCTCAGTGGGTTAAGCCCCTGACTTTGGCTCAGGTCGTGATCCCAGAGTCCTGGGATCGAGTCCCACATCAGGCTCCCAGCTCCATGGGAAGTCTGCTTCTCCCTCTGACCTCCACTCTCATGCTCTCTCACTCTGTCTGTCTCTTTCTCTCAAAAAAAAAAAAATAAATGAAATCTTTTTTAAAAAGCATAAAGTATAGTATCATTCAGTTTGAGTAATTATCCATTGATGTCCAATTATGTGTCATGTATACTTTTACCCCATTCTTCACAACCCCATTTGGAGCAAATCTCTGATTAATATCATTTAATACATAAATATTTCAGCATATATCTCTAAAGATAAGGATTCTTTTTTAAAACCAACTTAAAAATTATTGATACTTTCTAAATGTCATTAAATATCCAGTCACTGTCCTAGTTTCCATGATTATCTCATAAATGTCAATTTTTTATGTTTACTGGTTCATATAAGGATTGAAACAATTTTCTAATTATGATTGGCTACTATGCCTTTAAATACTTTTTATCTTAAAGCTTCCCCTTCCTCATATTTTCATCTCCCTCTTTCTGTCTTCCTTTTCTTGCACAGAATTTTTCAGTTTCTCATTACCTGAGTTTTACTGACTGAATCCCCTAATGTCATTTATTCTCCTTGGTCTGTCTCATAACTTGCCAGTTAGTCTAGAAACTTGATCTGTTCCAGAACAGGTCTTCCTGGTTCAGTACACTTACTCATTCAGATGTTGACAGGGCTTGGTGGGAAATACTTTTGGGCCAATCCAAGGTTGGTTTCAGACACAATCATTTAGTGACCATGCCAAAATAACCACAAATATTGGAGCCTTTTATACCAGGGGTTTGTTGTTGTTGTTTTGTTTTGTTTTGTTTTGTTTTGTTTTTTTCCCAGAAGGGCCCATGTGTTACTGGGTTTCAGTACTCGGTGGTTACCCCATATTATTTCCTTTCTCACTCCACTCACCTAAGAGCACTGTGAGCACATTGTTCAGTGAATTTGTAGGCACTTAGAATTTTGGATCTGGATATAATCATAGAAATTTTAACCCACATTACTAAACATGTATGTTTTGAAGGACACTGAGACCAAGAGAGAATATGTAACTTCTTCAAGATTGTATGACTTTAAAAATCTAATTTTTAAAAATTCAAAAACAATTTTATGTTTTTACCACCCATTTGTGGATGACTTGGATTTAAAACTTTGAGAGCAGACCATTTCTGGTGGTAATGTTGGTGATTTATGTTCAGTCAGTTCACAAACACAAATGAAATGTGACTTCGACAAATATAAAAGAAGAACTTCAATTGATTAAATGCCTATTGTATGCCATGCATTATACTTAATTCTTTATACACTTCACTTAAATTAACACATATAAGGACTGTAAGAAGTGTGTTGTTGTTGTTACACTTTATGTGTGAAGAATTAAGCCTTACGGTGTTTAGACAAAGTTGCCCAAGCTTATACAGCTAATAAATGGAAATCCTGGGGTATAACCACGGTTGACTGAGTCCAAATCACAAATCACATGGTATCTCTGCCATGATAGGTTGCATTCGTAATGGTGGGGCTTGGAGTCGGAAGATCACAGCTCTGCCTCTAATTATCTATGAACACTCAGCAAATCACTTGTCCTTTCAAACTTAAGTTGATCATTTCTAACAATGGATTATAAAAAGAAGTTAAGTTTGTCATTAGAATCAAAGGGCTGATATATGTGAATAACATTTTATAAATAGTAATATGTTATACAAATCCCTATTGTTATAATTTACCTGTTTATCTCAAGCACACACATGACAATTTTGTCTCTGTGGGCCACTAAAGGATTAGAGAAAAAAGAAAATCTCTGTCTCAAAATCTGGGCTGACTTCATACATCAGTAAACCCTTGTAAATCTGATGCATGAAGACTGGAATGGTTTTGTATAGGATGTGTGACAGACGTGGAGAATCATGGCCCAGATTCCCATTTAAAGAAGGACTTGTTGGCCAGCTCCTGGGAATGCTGTAGACAGTCAACCTCCAGCTCTCATCCCGTTCACAATTGCCTCAGCTGCAGAAAGCTGCGTCACCCAAGAGAAGAACCTTTCTGGAGCAGTCCAAATGCGATGACTGACCACATCAGAGATATAAAGCCCATGTAGCCCACTGCAGGATACTTTTTATGAATGTACACTGCAGAACCTCCCACGGGATTGAAGAAGGGTTTGTGGGCTACAACATAGTTTGACCCCCCACTTTGATCAGTTCTCCTCCCTTTTCCTTCCTTCTGCGGTATGGATCCCTAATCATACCTAATCAATATACCATTTTCCATTTCATTGTCTGTTTCCACAGAACCTAACCTGTGACAGATGTGTTTCCAGAGTTATTTTCTTCTCATGTTCCATTCAAGGGAAACAAACTATTACAAAGTTAGAGTCTCTTTCAAATGTAACTCCTTCAGACTTCTAATACAATGCAATGTGTTTGAAAAATGGCAGATATTTTCTGATTTAGGTAGGGCATTTGGGGGCTCTTTCCTTGGATGACTTGAATAGGAATAAAAAAAGCTTTTCTACTCTGTACTGCAATGCTTGCATATATCAACTTGATATCATCAATACAATGCCCATACAAAGTCAGCATGTCAGCATTCAGTTCTTCCTTTCTTGAGAAGACAGAAAAGAGTTTCTGTTGGTAGATTCGATATTTTGTTTGCTCTGTGTTGGATTTAACTTTAAGAATATGGTATTGTGACTAAGAACTGAACAGTGAAGGGTGATGATTTCAAAATATAGTAGAGGAAATGAAGCATAGGAAAACAATGGAATTAGAACCAGGCTAGATCATCGCCAGTGCTGTAAAATGTGCTAAAATCAGGTAAATGGGACAGAAGAGAAAGAACTCATTGTAAAAAATAAGGAAAAAGATTGTTGTAAGAAAGTATGGTTAGAAAGTGTGCATTCTCTTTTTTTCTTTCAGTCCCACAGATTAATTTTAGTTTTCATAAAATGTGTTAGTTTTTTTTTTTTGAAGATTTTTTTTTTTTTTTGGACAGACAGATCATGAGTAGGCAGAGAGGCAGGCAGAGAGAGAGAGGAGGAGGAGGCAGGCTCCCCGCTGAGCAGAGAGCCTGATGTGGGGCTCGATCCCAGGACCCTGAGATCATGACCTGAGCTGAAGGCAGAGGCTTTAACCACTGAGCCACCCAGGTGCCCCAATGTGTTAGTTTTTTTTAAAGATTTATTTATTTGACAGAGATCACAAGTAGGCAGAGAGGCAGGCAGAGAGAGAGGAGGGGAAGCAGGCTCCCTGCTGAGCAGAGATTCCCGACTTGGGTCTTGATCCCAGGACCCCGAGACCTCTGAGCCAAAGGCAGAGGCTTTAACCCACTGAGATACCCAGGCACCCCTAAAATGTGTTAGTTTTTTAAATACAGAAAACATGTAAGGAAGAGACAGCTTTTCATTTCACCACCCAGATAAGCCTTCCAGCAAGAAAAGAAAAAGAAAAAAGAAAAAATATATAAAAGTGCAATTACAAAAAGCAAAGTTCAAAAAAATTTAAAGAGTAAAGATAGCCATATTGTGAAAAGGAGAAGCTTTCCTTTATTTTAAGTTTCTGTCCCTTAAGAAGTCACTATTTTTTAAAAAGATTTTATTTATTTATTGGAGAGAGAGACAGTGAGAGAGAGCAGAAAAGAGCAGGTCAGAGGGAGAAACAGACTCCCCGTCTAGCCAGGAGCCCGATGCGGGACTTGATCCCAGTACTCCAGGATCATGACCTGAGCCAAAGGCAGTTGCTCAACCAACTGAGCCACCCAGGCACCCAAGAAGTCACTATTAATAGTTACTTATTAATCTTTTTAGGGAAAAAAAAAACTGGACATATATTACTGTGTGTGTTTGGGTGCATTCACATATTTAGCTATCTGTGTGTGTGTGAATGTGCATATATTATTCTGTTCTGATTATATTACTCAAACAAACTACCCCAAAATGTAGTGGCTTAAAACAAATAATACTTTTACTGTATCTTATGATTTTGTGAATTAAGAATTTGAGCAGGGCTCAGCCAGGCAATTCTTCTGCTCCTGGTGGCATTGATTGGTTCTCTAGGAAATATTCAGCAGGCAGCTGGTCTGGTCTACAGTGTCCTTTTACATTGTAGCTCAGGAATCTCAAAGAGCAAGAGAGAAACCAGAATTGGCATAGGGTTATTATATGTTCTTTATCAGGTAATAGTCAGCCTAGCCCAAATTCAAGGGGAGGGCAGTAAGACCTCACAGTGTCTAAGTGGCCATGTGAATTTATTTTAACAGAATATTATGTATACTGTGTACATATTTATACATATGCATATGCAGTATGCATATTCATTGATACCTTTATCTCTATTCTATAGGAAATGCACAAAAAAAATCAGACATTCAGTATTCCTTTTTTTTTTAATTTTTTTATTTTTTCAGCATAACAGTATTCATTATTTTTGCACCACACCCAGTGCTCCATGCAATCCGTGCCCTCTACAATACCCACCACCTGGTGCCCCCAACCTCCCACCCTCCACCCCTTCAAAATTCTCAGATCGTTTTTCAGAGTCCATAGTCTCTCATGGTTCACCTCCCCTTCCAATTTCCCTCAACTCCCTTCTCCTCTCCATCTCCCCTTGTCCTCCATGCTATTTGTTATGCTCCACAAATAAGTGAAACCATATGATAATTGACTCTCTCTGCTTGACTTATTTCACTCAGCATAATCTCTTCCAGTCCCGTCCATGTTGCTACAAAACTTGGGTATTCATCCTTTCTTTTTTCTTTTTCTTTTTTTTTTTTTTTACAGCTTTATAAACATATATTTTTATCCCCAGGGGTACAGGTCTGAGAATCGCCAGGTTTACACGCTTCACAGCACTCACCATAGCACATACTCTCCCCAATATCCATAACCCCACCCCCCTCTCCCAAACCCCTATCCCACATCAACCCTCAGTTTGTTTTGTGAGATTAAGAGTCACTTATGGTTTGTCTTCCTCCCAATCCCATCTTGTTTCATTTACTCTTCTCCTACCCCCTCAACCCCCCTGTTGCATCTCCTCTCCCTCATATCAGGGAGATCATATGATAGTTGTCTTTCTCCGATTGACTTATTTCGCTAAGCATGATACCCTCTAGTTCCATCCACGTCGTCGCAAATGGCAAGATTTCATTTCTTTTGATGGCTGCATAGTATTCCATTGTGTATATATACCACCTCTTCTTTATCCGTTCGTCTGTAGATGGACATCGAGGTTCTTTCCATAGTTTGGCTATTGTAGACATTGCTGCTATAAACATTCGGGTGCACGTGCCCCTTCGGATCACTACGTTTGTATCTTTAGGGTAAATACCCAGCAGTGCAATTGCAGGGTCATAGGGTAGTTCTATTTTCAACATTTTGAGGAACCTCCATGCTGTTTTCCAGAGTGGTTGCACCAGCTTGCATTCCCACAAACAGTGTAGGAGGGTTCCCCTTTCTCCGCATCCTCGCCAGCATCTGTCATTTCCTGACTTGTTCATTTTAGCCATTCTGACTGGTGTGAGGTGATATCTCATGGTGGTTTTGATTTGTATTTGCCTGATGCCGAGTGATATGGAGCACTTTTTCAGTGTCTGTTGGCCATCTGGATGTCTTCTTTGCAGAAATGTCTGTTCATGTCCTCTGCCCATTTCTTGATTGGATTATTTGTTCTTTGGGTGTTGAGTTTGCTAAGTTCTTTATAGATTTTGGACACTAGCCCTTTATCTGATATGTCATTTGCAAATATCTTCTCCCATTCTGTCAGTTGTCTTTTGGTTTTGTTAAGTGTTTCCGTTGCTGTGCAAAAGCTTTTGATCTTGATAAAATCCCAAAAGTTCATTTTTGCCCTTGCTTCCCTTGCCTTTGGCGATGTTCCTAGGAAGATGTTGCTGCGGCTGAGGTCGAAGAGGTTGCTGCCTGTGTTCTCCTCGAGGATTTTGATGGATTCCTTTCTCACATTGAGATCCTTCATCCATTTTGAGTCTATTTTCGTGTGTGGTGTAAGGAAATGATCCAATTTCATTTTTGTGCATGTGGCTGTCCAATTTTCCCAACACCATTTATTGAAGAGGCTGTCTTTTTTCCATTGGACATTCTTTCCTGCTTTGTCGAAGATGAGTTGACCATAGAGTTGAGGGTCCATTTCTGGGCTCTCTATTCTGTTCCATTGATCTATGTGTCTGTTTTTGTGCCAGTACCATGCTGTCTTGAGGATGACAGCTTTGTAATAGAGCTTGAAGTCCGGAATTGTGATGCCACCAACTTTGGCTTTCTTTTTCAATATTCCTTTGGTTATTCGAGGTCTTTTCTGGTTCCATATGAATTTTAGGATTATTTGTTCCATTTCTTTGAAAAAAATGGATGGTACTTTGATAGGAATTGCATTAAATGTGTAGATTGCTTTAGGTAGCATAGACATTTTCACAATATTTATTCTTCCAATCCAGGAGCATGGAACATTTTTCCATTTCTTTGTGTCTTCCTCAATTTCTTTCATGAGTACTTTATAGTTTTCTGAGTATAGATTCTTATTCTCTTTGGTTAGGTTTATTCCTAGGTATCTTATAGTTTTGGGTGCAATTGTAAATGGGATGGACTCCTTAATTTCTCTTTCTTCTGTCTTGTTGTTGGTGTAGAGAAGTGCAACTGATTTCTGTGCATTGATTTTATATCCTGACACTTTACTGAATTCCTGTACAAGTTCTAGCAGTTTTGGAGTGGAGTCTTTTGGGTTTTCCACATAGAGTATCATATCATCTGCAAAGAGTGATAGTTTGACTTCTTCTTTGCCGATTTGGATGCCTTTAATTTCCTTTTGTTGTCTGATTGCTGAGGCTAGGACTTCTAGTACTATGTTGAATAGCAGTGGTGATAACGGACATCCCTGCCGTGTTCCTGACCTTAGCGGAAAAGCTTTCAGTTTTTCTCCATTGAGAATGATATTTGCGGTGGGTTTTTCGTAGATGGCTTTGATAATATTGAGGTATGTGCCGTCTATCCCTACACTTTGAAGAGTTTTGATCAGGAAGGGATGCCGTACTTTGTCAAATGCTTTTTCAGCATCTATGGAGAGTATCATATGGTTCTTGTTCTTTCTTTTATTAATGTGTTGTATCACATTGATTGATTTGCGGATGTTGAACCAACCTTGCAGCCCTGGAATAAATCCCACTTGGTCGTGGTGAATAATCCTTTTAATGTACTTTTGAATCCTATTGGCTAGTATTTTGGCGAGAATTTTTGCATCTGTGTTCATCAAGGATATTGGTCTGTAGTTCTCTTTTTTGTGGGGATCCTTGTCTGGTTTTGGGATCAAGGTGATGCTGGCCTCATAAAATGAGTTTGGAAGTTTTCCTTCAATTTCTATTTTTTGGAACAGTTTCAGGAGAATAGGAATTAGTTCTTCTTTAAATGTTTGGTACAATTCCCCTGGGAAGCCGTCTGGCCCTGGGCTTTTGTTTGTTTGGAGATTTTTGATGACTGTTTCAATCTCCTTACTGCTTATGGGTCTTTTCAGGCTTTCTATTTCTTCCTGGTTCAGTTGTGGTAGTTTATATGTCTCTAGGAATGCATCCATTTCTTCCAGATTGTCAAATTTGTTGGCGTAGAGTTGCTCATGGTATGTTCTTATAATTGTCTGTATTTCTTTGGTGTTCGTTGTGATCTCTCCTCTTTCATTCATGATTTTATTTATTTGGGTCCTTTCTCTTTTCTTTTTGATAAGTCTGGCCAGGGGTTTATCAATCTTATTAATTCTTTCAAAGAACCAGCTCCGAGTTTCGTTGATTTGTTCTATTGTTTTTTTTTTTTTGTTTCTATTTCATTGATTTCTGCTCTAATCTTTATGATTTCTCTTCTCCTGCTGGGTTTAGGGTTTCTTTCTTGTTCTTCCTCCAGCTCCTTTAGGTGTAGGGTTAGGTTGTGTACCTGAGACCTTTCTTGTTTCTTGAGAAAGGCTTGTACCGCTATATATTTTCCTCTCAGGACTGCCTTTGTTGTGTCCCACAGATTCTGAACCGTTGTGTTTTCATTATCATTTATTTCCATAAATTTTTTCAATTCTTCTTTAATTTCCTGGTTGACCCATTCATTCTTTAGAAGGATGCTGTTTAGTCTCCATGTATTTGGGTTCTTTCCAAATTTCCTCTTGTTTTTGAGTTCTAGCTTTAGAGCATTGTGGTCTGAAAATATGCAGGGAATGATCCCAATCTTTTGATACCGGTTGAGACTTGATTTAGGACCAAGAATGTGATCTATTCTGGAGAATGTTCCTTGTGCACTGGAGAAGAATGTGTATTCTGTTGCTTTGGGATGAAATGTTCTGAATATATCTGTGATGTCCATCTGGTCCAGTGTGTCATTTAAGGCCTTGATTTCCTTGTTGATCTTTTGCTTGGATGATCTGTCCATTTCAGTGAGGGGAGTGTTAAAATCCTCTACTATTATTGTATTCTTGTCGATGTGTTTCTTTGATTTTGTTATTAATTGGTTCATATAGTTGGCTGCTCCCACGTTAGGGGCATAGATATTTAAAATTGTTAGATCTTCTTGTTGGACAGATCCTTTGAGTATGATAGAGTGTCCTTCCTCATCTCTTATTATAGTCTTTGGCTTAAAATCTAATTGATCTGATATAAGGATTGCCACTCCTGCTTTCTTCTGATGTCCATTAGCATGGTAAATTCTTTTCCACCCCCTCACTTTAAACCTGGAGGTGTCTTCGGTTTTAAGATGAGTTTCTTGTAGGCAACATATAGATGGGTTTTGTTTTTTTATCCATTCTGATACCCTGTGTCTTTTGATTGGGGCATTTAGCCCATTAACATTCAGGGTAAGTATTGAGAGATATGAATTTAGTGCCATTGTATTGCCTGTAAGGTGACTGTTATTGTATATTGTCTCTGTTTCTTTCTAATCTACTACTTTTAGGGTCTCTCTTTGCTTAGAGGACCCCTTTCAATATTTCCTGTAGAGCTGGTTTGGTATTTGCAAATTCTTTCAGTTTTTGTTTGTCCTGGAAGCTTTTAATCTCTCCTTCTATTTTCAATGATAGCCTAGCTGGATATAGTATTCTTGGCTGCATGTTTTTCTCATTTAGTACTCTGAATATATCATGCCAGCTCTTTCTGGCCTGCCAGGTCTCTGTGGATAAGTCTGCTGCCAATCTAATATTTTTACCATTGTACGTTACAGACTTCTTTTCCCAGGCTCCTTTCAGGATCTTTTCTTTGTCACTAAGACTTGTCAATTTTACTATTAGGTGACGGGGTGTGGACCTATTCTTATTGATTTTGAGGGGGGTTCTCTGAACCTCCTGAATTTTGATGCTTGTTCCCTTTGCCATATTGGGGAAATTCTCTCCAATAATTCTCTCCAATATACCTTCTGCTCCCCTCTCCATTTCCTCTTCTTCTGGAATCCCAATTATTCTAATGTTGTTTCGTCTCATGGTGTCACTTATCTCTCGAATTCTCCCCTCGTGGTCCAGTAGCTGTTTGTCCCTCTTTTGCTCAGCTTCTTTATTCTCTGTCATTTGGTCTTCTATATCGCTAATTCTTTCTTCTGCCTCATTTATCCTAGCAGTGAGAGCCTCCATTTTTTGATTGCACCTCATTAATAGCTTTTTTGATTTCAACTTGGTTAGATTTTAGTTCTTTTATTTCTCCAGAAAGGGCTTTTATCTCTCCCGAGAGGGTTGCTTTAATATCTTCCATGCCTTTTTCAAGCCCGGCTAGAACCTTGAGAATCGTCATTCTGAACTCTATATCTGACATATTACCAATGTCTGTATTGATTAGGTCCCTAGCCTTTGGTACTGCCTCTTGTTCTTTTTTTTGTTGTGAATTTTTCCGCCTTGTCATTTTGTCCAGATAGGAGTTTATGAAGGAGTAAGTAAAATACTAAAAGGGTGGCAACAACCCCAGGAACATATGCTTTAGCCAAATCAGAAGAGATCCCAAATTGTGAGGGGGGAGAAAGGGGATAAAAAGCGGTTCAAAAAGAAAAAAAAAAAACTATTTAAAAAAAGAAAGCCGATAAAGAAAAAATATAAAAAGAGGAAAAATATATATATATATATTAGATAAGCTATTTAAAAAACGTTAAAAAAGAAAACGGTAAAAGTTAAAAAAATTTACAGGAGAAAAAAAAAATTGAAAAAGAAAAAAAATTAAATTAACTGTAAGGCTAAAAATCATGGGGAGAAAGCCATGAGTTCCGTGCTTTGCTTTCTTCTCCTCTGGAATTCCGCCGCTCTCCTTGGTATTGAAACTACACTCCTTGGTAGGTTAACTTGGTCCTGGCTGGGTTTCCCGTTGATCTTCTGGGGGAGGGGCCTGTTGTAGTGATTCTCAAGCGTCTTTGCCCCAGGCGGAGTTGCACCGCCCTTACCCGGGGCCGCGCTGAGTAATCCGCTCGGGTTTGCTTTCAGGAGCTTTTGTTCCCTGAGCGCTTTCGGTAGAGTTCCAGAGGACGGGAATGAAGATGGCGGCCTCCCGGTCTCCGGCCCGGAGGAGCCGAGAGCCCGGGGCCCCACTCCTCAGTGCACCCTCAGAGAACAGTGCCCAATGACTCCCGTCACCCTGGCCTCCGGCCGTGCTCCGAGCTGACCGAGCCTGCAACCGGTTCAAGGCAACCCCAAGCTGAGAGTCACTCCTCAGCTCTGTCTCTGTAGCCGGCTTCCCCGTTCTAATACCGGTAAGCTCTGCGACACTCAGACACCCCCGATCCTTCTGCGACCCTGTGGGACCTGAGGCCGCACTGACCCCACCTGGGCTTCACCCCAGTTAAGCCTCTGGAGCGATGTCCCTCAGCGGAACAGACTTTTAAAAGTCCTGATTTTGCTCCGTTGCTCTGCCACTTTCCGGGAGCCGGCCCCTCCCCCCGCGGTCTATCTTCCCGTCGCTTTGGATTCACTTCTCCGCCAGTCCTACCTTTCAGATAGTGGTTGATTTTCTGTTTCTAGAATTGCTGTTCTTCTTCTCTTCAATCTCCTGTTGGATTTGTAGGTGTTTGCAATCTTTAGATAAGCTATTTAGCTGATCTCCTGCTACCCGAAGTAGTCTCAGCTGCTACTTCTCCGCCATCTTGACTCCTCCTCCAACATTCAGTATTCTTAAAACCAGAGTATGTATATATGGTGTAGGATAAAAATAAATTAATCTCTTAAATTTATAATATATTATTGAACTATAACTTCGTATTTTATTTATTTTTTAAAAAATATTTATTTATTTATTTTAAAGATTTTATTTATTTATTTGTTAGAGAGAGAGAGAGAGTGCACAAACAGGCAGAGTGGCAGGCAGAGGCAGGGAGAGAAGCAGGCTACCTGCCAAGCAAGGAGCCTGATTTGGGTCTTGATCCCAGAACCCTGGGATCATGACCTGAGCTGAAGGCAGCAGCTTAACTGACTGAGCCACCCAGGCATCTATTTGAGAGATAGCACACATGTGCATGAGTTGAGGGGGACAGAGGAAGAGAATCTTCAATCAGACTCCCCACTTGAGGGTGGAGCCCAATGCAGGGCTCCATCCCACCGCCTCTGAGAACATGACCTGACCTGACACTAAGAGTTGGGTGCTTAACTCAACAGAAATCAATGAAATAGAAACCAAAAGAACAGTAGAACAGATCAGTAAAACTAGGAGCTGGTTCTTTGAGAGAATTAATAAGGTTGATAAACCCCTGGCCAGACTTACCAAAAAGGAAAGAGAAAGGACCCAAATAAATAAAATCATGAGTGGAAGAGGAGAGATCACAACCAAAGAAATGCAAGCAATTTTAAGAACATATTATGAGCAAATATATGCCAACAAATTAGGGAATCTGGAAGAAATGGATGCATTCCTAGAAATATATAAACTACCAAACTGAACAGGAAGAACTAGAAAACCAGAACAGATCCATAACCAGCAAGGAAATTGAAGCAGTAATCAGAAATTTCCCAAAAAACAAGAACTCGGGCTGGATGGCTTCCCAGGGAAATTCTATCAAACATTTATTTATTTTTTTTTAAGATTTTATTTATTTATTTGACAGAGAGAAATCACAAGTAGGCAGAGAGGCAGGCAGAGAGAGAGGAGGAAGCAGGCTCCCTGCTGAGCAGAAAGCCCGATGTGGGGCTCGAACCCAGGACCTGGGATCATGACCTGAGCCGAAGGCAGCGGCTTAACCCACTGAGCCACCCAGGCACCCCCTATCAAACATTTAAAGAAGAATTATACCGATTCTTTGGAAGCTGTTTCAAAAAATAGAAAAGAAACGAAAACTTCCAAACTCTATCTATGAGACCAGAATTACTTTGATACCCAAACCAGACAAAACCCTACCAAAAAGGAGAATTATGGACCAATATATCTGATGAACATGTATGCCAAAATTCTCATCAAAATACTAGCCAACAGGATCCCACAGTACATTAAAAGGATTATTCATCATGACCAAGCTGGATTTATTCCTGGGCTATAAGGTTGGTTCAATATCCACAAATCAATCAATTTGATACCTACATAAATAAAAGAAAAGATGAGAACCATATGATCCTCTCAATAGATGCAGAAAAAGCATTTGACAAAGTACAGCATCCTTTCTTGATTAGAAGTCTTCACATTATAGGGATAGAGGGAACATACCTCGATATCATAAAAGCCATATACAAAAAGCCCATAGTGAATATAATTCTCAATGGGGAAAAATTGAGAGCTTTGCCCCTAAGATCAGGAACACAGCAGGGATGGCCACTATCACACTGCTGTTCAACATAGTGCTAGAAGTCCTAGCCTCAGCAATCACACAACAAAAAGGTATAAAAGACATCTGATTTTGCAAAGAAGGCAAACACCCACTCTTTGCAGATTACATGATACTCTATGTGGAAAACCCAAAAGACTCCATCCCGGAATTGCTAGGCCTTGTACAGGAATTCAGCAAAGTGGCAGGATAGAAAATCATTGCCCAGAAATCAGTTGCATTTCTATACACTACCAAGAAGACAGAAGAAAAAAAATTTAAGGAGTTAATCCCATTTATAATTGCACCAAAAACCATAAGATACCTAGGAATAAACCTAGCCAAAGAGACAAAGGATCTCTACTCTGAAAACTATAGAACACTCATGAAAAAAATTGAGGAAGACACAGGAAATGGAAAAAAAAAAAAAAAAACCATGCTCATGGTTTGGAAGAACAATTACTGTTAAAATGTCTCTGCTACTTAGAGCAATCTACACATTCAATGCAATCCCTATCAGAACACCATCATTTTTTTTCACAGAGGAGGAGCAAATAATCCTAAAATTTGTATGGAACCAGAAAAGACCCTGAATAGCCAACAGAATGTTGAAAAAGAAAACCAAAACTTGTGGCATTACAATTCCAGACTTCAAGCTCTATTACAAAGCTGTCATCATCAGGAAAGTATGGTACTGGCACAAAACCAGACACATAGATCAGTGGAACAGAACAGAGAACCCAGAAATGGACCTTCAACTCTATGGTCAACTAATCTTTGATGAAGCAGGAAAGACTATCCAAGAGAAAAAAGATAGTCTCTTCAACAAATGGTGTTGGGAAAATCGGACAGCCACATGCAGAAGAATGAAACTGGGCCATTTCCTTACACCACATACAAGATAGACTCAAAGTGGATGAAAGACCTAAATGTGAGAGAGGAATCCATCAAAATCTACAGGAGAACCAGGCAGCAACCTCTGGGATCTCAGCCACAGCAACTTCTTGACAAAACTCCACATGGCTACACACATCTCCAAAGGCAAGGAAAACAAAGGCAAAAATGAACTGTTCGGACTGCTTCAAGATAAAAAGCTTTTGCAAAGCAAAGGAAACAGTCAACAAAACCAAAAGACAACTGATAGATTGGGAAAAGATATTTACAAATGACATATCAGATAAAGGGCTAGTATCTAAAATCTATAAAGAAGTTATCAAACTCATCACCCAAAAAAAAAAACAACCAAATAATCCAATCAAGAAAGGCAGAAGACATGAACAGACATTTCTCCAAAGAAGACATACAAATGGCCAAAAGACACATGAAAAAAAATGCTCCACATCACTTGTCATCAGGGAAATATAAATCAAAACCTCAATGAAGTACCATCTCACACCAGTCAGAATGGCTGAAATTAACAAATCGGGAAGTGACAGATGTTGGTGAGGATGCAGAAAAAGGGGAATCTCATACACTGTTGGTGGGAATGCAAGCTGGTGCAGCCACTCTGGAAAACAATATGGAGCTTCCTCAAAAATTTAAAAATAGAACTACCCTTTGACTTAGCAATTGCACTACTGGGTATTTACCCCAAACATGTGAATGTAGTGATCTGAAGGGGCACTTGCATCCCAGTGTTTATACCAGTAGTGTCCCCAATAGCCAAACTATGTAAGGAGCCCAGATGTCCATTGACAGATGAATGTATAAAGAAGATGTGGTACAGACAGACAGACAGACACACACACATACACACACACACACTGGAATACTACTCAGCCATCAAAAAAATTAAATCTTTCAATTCGTAATGACATGGATGGAACTAGAGTGTATTATGCTAAGTGAAATAAGTCAATCAGTAAAGACAATTATCATATGATATCACTCATATATGGAACTTAAAAATCGAAACAGAGGATCATAGGGGAAGAGAGGAAAAAATAAAACAATGAAATCCGAGAGGTAGACAAACCATAAGAGACTCTTAATCACAGGAAACAAACTGACAGTGGCTGGAGGGGAGAGGGAGATGAGAGGATGGGGTAACTGCATGAGGGACATTAAGGAGGGCATGGGATGTAATGAGCACTGGGTATTATATAAGACTGATGAATCACCAAACTCTACATCTGAAACCAATAATACATTATATGTTAATTATTTTAATTTAAGTAAGAAAAATTGAAAAGTAATCTACTTTGAAGGATTGTAAATATTAAATAGGATAATATACATAAAAGCATGTTTTGCAAAATTGAAGTATAGCAAGCAGTACCTAATTTTTCTAAATTAAAATAAATCTGGCTCAGAGACCCTGTGTTAAAGGAAGGTATCCAATATTAGTCATTACTGACAATGGGGATGTGGGAGAGGCTTTTGCTATTAGGTAAATATTCACTATCAGGCAAATATGTAAGAAAGAGACTCTGCCCTTGATTCCATCGTGGTTGCCATTGGGATGTTGATTGCGCAAGCTCCTTTGGCCCATTGAAAGGCCAGTGTTTGTATAACCTCTATGCCAACTGTGGGCAATGCAATATTTTGTTGCAGCTCCCAAGGTAATGCAGCTTGATGATCATTCATCTCAGCAAACATCATTTCATCCCTTAGAAAAATTGTGCTATTACTGAGTATTTACCCTAAAGATATAGATGTAGTGAAAAGAAGGGCCATATGCACCCCAATGTTCATAGCAGCAATGTCAACAATAGCCAAACTGTGGAAAGAGCTGAGATGCCCTTCAACAGACAAATGGATAAAGAAGATGTGGTCCATATATACAATGGAATATCACTCAGTCATCAGAAAAGATGAATACCCAACTTTTGCATCAACATGGATGGGACTGGAGAAGATTATGCTGAGTGAAATACGTCAAACAGAGAAAGTCAGTTATCATATGGTTTCACTTACTTTTGGAACATAAGGAATAACATGGAGGACATTAGGAGAAGGAAAGGAAAAGTGAATGGGGTGGGGGAATAGAAGGGGAAGGCGAACCATGAGAGACTAGGGACTCTGAGAAACAAACTGAGGGTTTTAGGGGGGAAGGAAGTGGAGGAATGGGTGAGCCTGGTGGTGAGTATTAAGGAGGGCATGTATTGCATGGAGCAGCAGAGCAACAATGTTACATATAACAGCAATGTTATATGTAAACAATGAATCTTGGAACACTACCTCAAAAACTAATGATATATAGTCACAAACAAAACACAATAAAAATTTAGAAAAAACTCACACACAAAAAAAAGAAAGAAAAAGAAAAGAAAAATTGTGCTATCTCCTAGAGACTTCCATACAGAACACACTTAGGAACCCATCTTTTACACCATTAGTATCAAATCACTAGAGCCCCTGGTACCTTTAGGTAACTCTCCTTTCAACCCAGCACCTATGTCAACCCCTGTCTCCTCTCTCCTGGGAACACCTGATAAAAATTTTCCTCTCATGTAAGAGTCTGGACAGGACTATACAACTGGAGCCTCACAACTTCTCTTTGGGGTCAGGAAACATGAAAACGATTAATAACCCATGAGACCAGAAGCTCAGAACTTCCTCTAAGACAAAAGGGAAAGTTAACTTTTATTCCTTCTGGAGTCCCCTCTGGCAGAAGCAGCTATCAATAGCTTGGTAAATTATCCTACCTCAAATGAAGGCTGCTTAAAGTTGGGAAAGAATCCCTACAGAGGAAAATTACCCACTCTTGTCATTGCCTGCCCAACCTCCTCTCCACAAGGAAGCACTCTTACTCTTATAAGAATCAGTTCTGGGGTGCCTGAGTAGCTCAGTCGGTTAGGCATCTGCCTTGAGCTCAGGTCATGATCCCAAGGTCCTGGATTGAACCCCGCGTCGGGCTCCCTGCTCAGAGGGCCTGCTTCTCCCTCTCCCTCTGCTGCTTCCCTGCTTGTGTGTGCTTTCTCTATCTCTCTATGTCAAATAAATCTTAAAAAAAAAAAAAAAGAATCAGTTCTTTCCCTGCTTCCCCATCCCCACCAATGAAGGAAAGAACAGACCGTGAGTCTCCTGGGAGAAATAAGGAGGCAGCCTCTACAAGTCTCTGAACTTGCCACTTGACCTTCTTAATAAAAACCAAATGTAGCCTTGTGACCCCAGTAAAATAGCCTAGTTTAGGCTCTGATCCAGGGCCAGTGGAAGTTCTAGGCGAAAAGCCTCAAGAGAAGAGCCCCCTCAGATAGCCTGGGCTCCTTCACTGCATCTGCCGATTGGGGCACAAATCTGTGTTAATCCTTCTCGTGGCTGCCTCAAGGAACCCAATTGCCTTAGGCACCACCTGGCACCAGAGAAATTCACAATGCCTGAGGCTAGGATCTGGGGTCCCCATGCCCGGTCAACATCAAGGTACCAATCCATGCATTTTTGTCCACCCTGACATTAGGTTTAGAGTTTAAGCTTGAGGTTGAAAAAGTCAGGTAACCAATTCCCATTGCATTATATGTCAGGGACAATTCTTTGGGCACCAGACTATATCACTAATGTATAAATGACACTCTCCTGAAATTTCATAACACTGTGATCCTGAGTGTGGGCACAAAGCACATCTTTTTCTAGAGAAATTGATCCTCATCTCTCCAATCATTTTTCAGCTAATATAATTCTTACTTTTTATGATCATGATGATTTCTCATTGGAGCAGGAATCTGGAAGAAAGGAAAACAATCCTAGAAGCAGAACAGAAGTATGAGATCACTCGTGGATGGTATTACCATGTAATTTGGACAGATGACTTCCTATACATTCTAAGTGTGCAAAGTCTGTCTCATTACATCATCCAATGTTTCTCTGAATGGAAGCAATACACATTAGATATGACTTGTTATGTGACCCAAGGCCATTAACTCAGCCCATTTGAGCCTTCACATCTCTCTTGGTTAGAAGTCTTCAAGCCATAAAAACAAGGAAAATATCTCAAAATTGGAGTTACATACTCTGAGATCCCTAGTACTTGCTTTTCCATCAATTGGGTGACCCATTCTCTCTGATGTTCAAGCTATGAGAATTTAATTTGAAATGATGGATGTACTATATTAAATATATTAATAAGAACAGAACTTAAACCTTGCAAACTGTAGGGTTTCCTTCCTCTATAAGTGTGGCTAGGTCTACAGAAGCTGAAGGTTACTTATTTAGACCTATGGTCTGCAACCTAGGGCAAAGTGGAGAGACTGTGATAGAGCCAGGATGAGCCATATTACACCTAGTTTTTCCTCCCCTCTAAATCTGAATACTGGTAAGTCAGGTGGTTCTGAGGGCTTATTTTATTTTACCATTCAGGATGAACCCATACTAACTTTACCTCTCTGCACCACCTTTTCTTCCTTCTTTGGATGCTCCAGTCTCTTTGTTGTTTACTTGCCAGCTGCCACTCCATTTAGCCATTAAACAGTTTTGACCTTGATGACTTGGATATGAATGAGGACAAAGATCCACATGGCACCTTTGGCCACTTTTGCTTCAGCAAACTGACTAGGGTGTCCAAGAAGAAGCCCTTGCATTAGGAAGACTTCTAAGAAGATTCCAATCATCCCCACTCCCTGATGTTCACACTCTTATGTAATTACCCCTCCCCTTGAGCATAAGCTGGACTTAGTGATTTGCCTCTGACTAATAGAAAAAAGGAAAAGTAATGGGATGTCATTTCCATTAGTTTACAAAAGATCGTAACTTCTGTCTTGTTTGCAGACTCTCTCCTTGCTTTGATGAAGTAAGCTGCCATGCTGGAGAAGTCCACATGACAAGGAACCATCGAGCTACAGCCAAGAGCCAGCAAGGTACTGATGATCTCATTCCAACAGACTTTGAAGAACTGCATCTTGCCAGCAACTGTGTGAATGAGGATAGGAGTTGGTCCTTCCCCAGTCAAGCCTCCAGATGAGAATGTAGCCTCAGCTGACATCTTAATTGCAGCCTTGAAGCAGAGACTCCAGGTAGGCCTTGCCCGAAATTCTGACCCACAAAAGCCATGACATAATAAGTATGTATTTTTTAAGCCACTAAATTTTGGAATATCCATTACACAGCAAATAGATAATTAATGCACCTCTCAATTACTGTAACCTTGGTATAAAATGTTGCATGTCTGGGAAGGCAGGCACCATACAGGATGACAGTTTCCCTGGAAACATCCCTGGAAGTACTCTCTTCATGCTCAAAGACTATACCATACACTCATATGATGTTGAAATGGTATCATTGGGCTGTAATAAGCCTGAGTATCCTCCAGGAGGTGAAGCCTAGATGACAGTAACTCATCCCACCCGACAGATAATTTGGGAGCAGATGAAAAGAGTTTGAGTCAAGTTCTACACTGTAAAGGTTTTTCTCACTATTTGTAAAGTCCTGAAGGTTTTCAGAGTAAGCTCTTTGTATTTTTTATGAAAAACAAAAAACAAAACAAAACAAACAAAAACTGTAAATGTTTTAAATATAGGATTTTCAGAGCAGGATCAAATAAACAACCCCAGGATAAAACTGAGAAGCTACTGTTTGGCTTCTTACAAGGACTGGTGCACTTGTAGAAGCCAAAAGAGTTAATCATTAGGAGTTGAACGCACTGCTTCCTTTCCCTGAGTGCAAGCACCAGCCCAGTCTCAGTGCAGGACACAGAGAACACCACTCTCTATTAGAAGAAATGTTTTTTGAGGAGGATTAATATTCTTGGTTGGACTGAAGGTTGTTCTTATCAGAGATATACTGTCATGAAAACTGGGAGGCTTTCTCGACAAGGACTGAATGATTTCTTTAGGGAAATTTTTCTCCCTGGAAGTGCTGGAGAAGCATTTTCTGCTTGAGTAGAAGAGTCAAATCGCTAAACACAGTACTTTCATCAGGGTCACCCCTGGTGATGCACTTGATACATACAGGTGGGGCTTGGATGAGGCACAGACTTCCCAGAGGCCAGAGAAGAAGGGGGTTGACTCTGGCATAACAGCTGATCCTTGAAGACCTCAGCTTTCTGGGGATGGCTGACCCTGTCTCTGTTCTGTCTGACACTTGTAAGACGGTTCTGGTCAGCACAGACAGCTTCTTGGCTGCAGGACTTGATACTTACCCATTTCTCTTGCTGTGGGTCAGAGAGAGTCTGATAGTTGGAGGGATGTCACTTGTCAGGCCCTATTTGGGCCTGTACACCTTCCTGCTGCTGGCTTAACTCTGAGGCCTCAGATCCATACATATGTGCCAGCTTCTCTTCTAGGACCTTCCCAAGTGAGCTTGTGAGTTTCAGGAAGCTGATCACTCCCAAAAGTAGCCACATTTTCAATTGGGTCTTGGTGCTGCGCTAAGGTGGACATGAACTTGGCTTTTTTGCTGGGGACTTTCTTGATGCCCTGTGATTTTTTTCTTGGAATTGATCCACTGAGAAAATTGCCTCATCTTTTTTCTGAAGTAACTTTCAAGAGGAAACTGTTCCTTCTGTGACAGAGTTGGGGAAGCACTCTCTCATTATCAGTCCTCAGTGCAGTGACTCTTCTCTCTGCCTACAGATGTCCCTACTCCTGAGTCCTTACTTCTGCATTTTCTTGCTTTGGGATCCTGAGGTCTCACTTTCTTTGCACTTCTTCTTTGTGGGAAGTTCATAGGCTGGACCTTATAGAAGGTCAGCTTCGAGTCTCAGGATTCCTGCTGCTCCTCCGTGCTAATTCTGCTGTCCTTCAGTTGGATGTGCAGCACCTAGGATGCTTCTATGTCCCCACTGCACACACTCTGGGACTGAATCAGTAAAGCCTTGGAAGTCAAGCTATTTGAAGGAAGGGGCATGTCAGTGGGGCATCCTTGAGCCTGGTTATGCTCCTCACTCTCTAGTTTAAACTTTAACTCACTCAGGATCTGTCCTTTCAGGTCTGATAGTTTAGAATCTTGGGGAACCAGTATTTTTGGTGAGGGTTGTTCTGTGATCAGGGAATCTACTTCTGTGATCAGGATCTACTTTACTCATATTGACATTTATCATTTTGGAGCTTCCCAACTCACTGGTTGTCAAGGTGTCCCAAGATTGGGATTGAAGGGTACACAGCTTCTTGGTGTCGAATATATCCCTAGACAGGTTGGGCATGGCAAAATGTTCTAAATTATTTTCCACCATCACTTTGCCCTGTTGCATTTCTACTCTGTTACTGGAACTCAGATTCTCATGCACTGGCTCATGTCCAGCCCCAGCTTGCCTTGTGAGCACCTCTGGGCCACATGTGTTGTCTTGTACAGTCTCACTGGGTTGCATAGCAGGGAGAGGATGATCCACAATGGGGACTGACTTTGTTGTTCTCACCCCGATGAGTGTGATAATGTGGGGAGGAACATGTTCTTGGCATGAGCCTTTCAGGAGGAGAACTCTGAACTTGACAGACTTAAAGAGTCACTACCTCTGATTATTGGGACATCAGTGGACAACCCACCAGGGCTATCTAGAGATGACTTCTCAGGAACATGGTTCAATGAGATGGAAATCAATTTGGATTGAGTTACAGTGAAAGGGCAGTCTGGCAGTGGTGAAACAGTTGGTGGAGCATGATGACAAGCAAATGAATCAGTGGGATTCCTTGTCCAAGACAGATTTGGTAAGAGGTTGATATCTTGTGAAATGGTTGGGTTAAGAGCAGAGATGGTATTTAGAGGTAAAGTAGCCTCTGGTTGGACAATAGGATCTCCTTTCTGAATGTCATGTAGTTTGGAAGGGGGAATGGCAAGGGGATGGGATATGGAATGGCTCACTGGAAACTGAGAATCCAAGGCTTTTGACTCTAGTAGCAGAGAGTGACCAGGGGGTGAGGGTAAGAAAAAATCAGCTAAAGGGGTCATTGGGTTAGGTGAGAAGATGGTGGGGAATGGTAGAGAAGGCTCAGGCAAAGGGGCTGATATTAGGTCTCCTGGACAGACTGCTGAGGTCAGGGGATGAAGTTAATGATGAGTCAGTCATAGGAGGTGTGGAAGCCAAGGGGATAACAGAGGGAGTAGCATCTTCCAGAGCCTCTGGGAATAGCAGCTGATCCATCTCAGCAGTTTGGTATTACACACATCAAAGAAGGGGTCTCAACATAACAGTTGACAAAAGTGGATGGTATCATGATGCCACCTAGGGGGCTCTGGGAGACAGGAGGTACAAAGCTGCAGCCAGGACCAGAACAAATATAAGTGACCCTGGCAAAGGTAGGCTCCCCATTCACATCCCCAGGACTTTCAAATTCTAACTCTGAGGAGTTTCCATCCCATGTCAATTCCAGGCTTCCCTGAGGCTCTAGAAGTTCAAAGATTCTGCTTAAAAGGGGGGTACAGGAAAAAAGGTAATGTTTAGTTACCTTTGTAGAAGAGAAAGCACATTTCTTGCCTCTTCTACTTGACTCTGGCAAGTTCTCCAATCCAGGAAACCAGGAGATAGATGAAGATAGAAGCAAAAGATCTTAAAAGAAGCTAAGTAGGGGCGCCTGGGTGGTTCAGTGGGTTAAGCCTCTGCCTGCGGCTCAGGTCATGATCTCAGGGTCCTGGGATCGAGTCCCGCATCGGGCTCTCTGCTCAGCACTGAGCCTGCTTCCTCCTCTCTCTGCCTGCCTCTCTGCCTACTTGTGATCTCTCTCTCTCTCTGTCAAATAAATAAAATCTTTAAAAAAAAAAAAAAAAAAGAAGCTAAGTAGAGTGTCCTTTACATGATACTCTTGGTAGATTGGACTTGGAGAGCTCCAAGAATTAGGATATAAGGTCATGTGATCAATGCTAATAATAATAAGACTTATATTGTTCTATCATTCACAATGGGCTTTTCTACATATTATTTATGCTATGTAATACTGAAAACCATCCTATGTGGATCATAGGTCAACGGTCATCTCAAAGAGGAAATTGAGTATCCATGATGTCACAAGTCTTTCACAAAGTCAGGAGATAGAGATTCTGACTCATGACATCTCACATGGCCACCTAATGGGCAACACCCATTGTCAAGATCCATCACTGCTTCATGCTCAGTAATGGTCAGAGCAGGGAATCTGAGAAGGGTTTTGCACTCTGGCTACCTTTCCATGAGCCTCTCTTCTGGGGCCTCTGTTTTCTGAGAGGGAATGTATCTAGCAGCTGGCATCCTCAGAGATCATGGACCTGAGCCCTTATGGAGAGAACAGCAGGGGTCACCCTTGGAGAGCTCAGGTGGAATAGGCAGAACCTTACCTTTCAGAGTCCCACCTTTCCTCCTCCTCTTGGCTCTTCCCTGATGCTAGAACAAAAATAAAAAGAATGAGGGGGGTTGGGACCCATGTCTAAATCTTTTCTCAGAAATGGAGACATTCTTTATGCAAGAATAGTAGGACTTTAATTAATAGAACTTTGTGTTCTTTGCTTTTTTCAGTTTTTAAGGTGATAAAGTATTGTCAATATTTACTTCTTTGAAAAACTCAGAGGAGGATTTTGTCTGGAAGGTCCACACTTGATATTCTCAGTCAGAAGTCCTTTGTTCAATGAGGACATAGAAAATGAAACCCAACAGTCACATCTATGCTGCCTCAGGTAGGACCCTGTATCCTAGGTCATAGCTCAGACCCCACTGTCTTCTTAGAGGCTTAGCAGTGTTCTCCTGATCAGCCCAGCATGAAGGAAGGCTTGATCGAGTGATGCTAGACATGGGAATGTGACTCATGATCACGTGCTGGGAAACTATTCTCTTACACAGACCTCATACTCTCAAAATAACCCAATTCAGGACTACAGAATCCCTGTATTTGGGATTTTAACCAAGACCCGCCACCATACCCAGATAGACTGTGAGTTTCAAGTAGAAACCTTAGTCCTTCCTTAACCCTTACCCCTGCTAGACCTCTTTTCCTAGAAGAACGAATGTCTGTTCTCTTAAGACTTCCCGTTTTAGGTATTTCTCTAACCCTATCAAAAGCATTTAGAAATCTGGGAAAAGAAACAGGAAAACAAAAAATCCATTCTCTGAAGGGCAACCTCTGGATTGAACAGACTGAAAAACTGAACAGACTAAAAATCAATGACTTTTCTTGGAACGATAGTGACAAACCACTACCTCAAATCTCCAGAGAGTATCAATGCAGAAAATCATACCTTAGATTAGCTTACCTGAAACAGAAAGCACTGGAGGCTCAACACTCCTCTCCTGGTAGGAACACTTAGACACTTTGACAAATTGCTGGAGGATGCATATGGCCTAGCATGAGAGTGAGAAATTCCTGGAGTCACAATCTGATGGGAGCCCCCCACTTATATGGGTTTTATTACCAGGAACCCAACCTTGTTCTCATAATAAAGAGCTACACACCCCCCAAATGCTTGATGGCTTTTCTGGCCAGGAAGCGTAGGGTTAGGGAGATAGGTAACCATTTTGAAAACATTGTGAAATATTCCCAGAGTGTTTTCCATAACAGAAGCCTACTCAGAGGGGAAAAGCCTACCACAGCATTATGCCCCATGGGAGAAGGTAAATTACCGAACTACAGCAGCTACCTCTAGGTTTCCTCTCTCATCCAAAGAGTGGAACAAAACAAAACAAAAATCTCTGAAACACTAGTGAACACCACAATCCAGGAACATAAGGCCATCATTAAAAGACAAATGATTAATCATATCCCCTCCACTCACATCTTACTACAGTATTGACAGCTCTGGTGTAGGAACAGGGTCACAGCTAAAAAGAGCTGCAAGGTATAGGTTTTATTTAGGGAGATTTAGGGAAACCTAAAGACACTAGGGAGACAAAAACAAGGATACTAGAGGAAACGGCAGCCTCTGATATGTATAGCTACAGTAAATATTAAACACACCCCAACACCTAACCGGATTAACATAAGACTTCACATTAACGGTCTCTTTATTTCAGTTCCGATTACCCAGTACATCATGTTTGGCTTTCAAAGAAAAATTACAAGACATGCTAAAAGGCAGGAAAAAGCAAACTGTTAAGACAAACCAAGCATCAGGTGTACAGATTCAGAAATGACACATTTCAGAATTCTCATATGTGGAAGCTAAAGTAACCATGATTATTATGTTAAGGGCTCTAATGGAAAAGGTAGACGACAGAGGAAAGCAGATGATGCATGTAAGCCGAGAGAAGGAAATTCTACAAAAGAATCAAAGGAAATGTTAGAAAACAAAAGCAATATGACAAATGAACAAAGCCTTTGATTGAATTATCTGTAGGTTGCATACAGTCAAGGGAAGATATATGAGTCTGCATAAATGTCAGTAGAAACTTGCCAAACTGAAATACAAAGAGAAAAAGAATTTTCTTAATCCTAAAATCTAGAATATCTAAGAATTGAGTTTCAAACTGTGTAATATACATGTAATTGGAATACCAGAAGAAGAACAGAAAAAAATGTTTGAGGTATTAATGGCCAAATATTTTCCAAGATTAATAACAGATTCATGATACACTGTGAAAATTCAGAGTATACCAAGCAGGGAAGTACTAAAAAGTCTATACCTGGACATATCATATTCAAACTGTAGGAAAACAAAAGATAAACTTTGAAAGAATCCAGAGGGGAAATAGAAACACTACTTCTAGAGGAAAAAAACCATAAGAATCATGACCTATTATCATAAACCATGAAAGTAAGAGATTGGAGTGTTGAAAGAAACAACCCCCAATCCAAAATTTTATATCTATTGATATTATCCTGCAAAAGTAAAAGAGAAATAAAAACTTAGACAAATAAAACAGGGAATTCATCACCAACAGACCTGCCCTGCATAAATGTTAAAAGAAGTTCTTTGGCAAGAAGGGAAATAACTCAGACCTACATAAAGGAAAGGAAGAGAAGGAATGAATGAAGGTCAAATAAAACTTTCATTCATCTTATTCTCATTTGACCTAATAATTATAATGATAATGTGTTGGGAGATTATAGTATGTGGATAAGTGAAATGAATGGCATCAATGTTACAAGGGACAGGAGGAATTGGAGACTCCTGCACTATTTATGAAGTGATATAACATTATATGAAAGTGGGCTTAGAGTTGTTGTAAATGTATATTACAAAATCTAGGACAACCACTAAAATATTTTTAAACACAATAATTGATAGACTAACAAAAGCGAGACAACAGAATTATATATAATGCTTGTTTAAAACCAGAAAAAAAAAAAAAACAGAGAAAGAGGGGAAGGATAGGTATAATGAATAGCAAATAGTATGGACAAGGGAGAGATTTTAATCCAACTATATTTAAAAATCACTCAATGGAAGTGGTCTAAATTCACCAATTAAAAGAGGAGACTGTCAGAGCAGATTAAAAACAAAACAAAACAAAAAACAAGACCCAATTATATGTTGTCTATAAAATACCCACATTAAATACAAAGATACAGATAGATTAAAAGCAAAGGGACAGAGAAAAATGTACCATGCTAACACTAATGAAAAGAAAACAGGAGTCACTCTATTACTTTTGGACAAAGCAAACTTCACAACAAGGAAAATTATCAAGGGTAAAAGAAGAGCATTACACAACAACAAAGAGGTCAATCCTCCAAGAAGACAGAACACTCTTTAACAGGTACACATGTAACAACATAGTCTCAAAATATGTGAGGCAAAAACTGGTACAATTGCAAGAAAAAATGGATGAATCCACTGTTATTGCTGGAGATTTCAACAGCCCTTATCAGAAATTGGCAGATTCAGCAGGCAGAAAACCAGTAAAGATATAGTTGCCTCAAACAACATCCTCAATCAACTTGCTCTAATTGACATTTATAGAATACCTCATCCAACCACAGAATACACATACTTCTCAAGCTCACAGGGAACATTCACTAAGATGGACCATATTCAAGGCCACAAAACACACCTTAACAAATATAAAATAGAAATCACACACAGTATGTTTTCAGAACATAATAGACCTAAACTAGGAATCAATTATAGAAAGATAGCTGGAAATCCCAACTTATTTAGATTAGATTCAATGACACACTACTAATTCACAGGCCAAGAAAGACTCAAAAGAAAAGAAATATTTTAAACCAAATGAGAATTAAAATACAACTGAAGGGGTGCTTTGGTGGCTCAATTGGTTAAGCATCTGGCTCTTGGTCTCAGCTCAGGTCTTAATCTCAGGGTCATGAGTTCAAGCCCTGTCTTGGGCTCTACACTAAGCATAGAGACTCATAAAATAAAATAGAATAGAATAAAAAAACAAACTACTTAGTATTTGTAAGATTCAGCAAAAGCATCATTTGGAAGTTGTTTTGAATTCATCTATTTGGAAAGAAAGATTTAGTATCTCTGAGGGGCTTTACCTACCTGATTGAATTTCTATTTCCAAAATACTGGTAAACACAGTTTCCTCTTTCGGTAGCACAGCACCAGGAGGAGGAGCCCCACCCGACCCAGGAAGGCAAGGATGGGAAGACTGAGCAAGTATAATTGGAGTTCAGCCATGGTGCAGTTAGGCTTCTCAGACAAAGATGATTCACATCATTGCAAATGCACTCCTGCCTCAGGCAGGAGAATCCATGCGCTAGACTAGAGTTCCAGGCCCACATCACAGGGCTTTAGTTCAGACACCAAAGATTCCTGAGTGTTGGGGAGGAGACAGCACAGGAGAGAGAAACTCATATGCAACCCTTCCCCTACTATCCAGCCCCGCAGATATGTCCATCCTTCCTGGCCTGTTAGATGCCTCCAGCCTACCTTCCTGCTCCACCTAGTCACATATCATATATTTACCTTAGTGAAATGTTCTCAGTCCCCTGTTACCCTGATATTACCTGAGACCCTTCTCACTGCTTGGTGATCTCACTTTGGACCTCAATTCATCTCTGAAGGTTTGCTCTACCCCGGGATTTACATTCTCAAGATCTACTCTGCCTTCAGCTGCAGCTCTCCCTCAAGCATTTTAACCTGTATGAAGCCAGAAATAGATTCAACAGCAGCCCCTCCCCATAGCTCCTCAAAAGTATTCAAAAGGTTCACTGAAAAGCATGAGAAAGCAGAATAGCCTGTACCAAGGAACAAAAAGCTTGACAAAGAGGGAGACAAGGGCACAACATATCCATGGAACTGAGAAAAAAAACTTAAAAACCTTTAGTAATTCTTTCATTTCCCCAAATCCATCTTAGGCTATTCACGCCCTATAGGTTCTCTTCCACACGTATAGTGTCTCTCCCTGATGCTCCCTCTTTCCTCTCTGTCAAGTCCCCCTTTCCTCCCAACATTTTTAAAGGTTCCTTTATTTTACAGAGCAAGGGTGCTACATCACAGCAGACCAAACTCACCTTGATTTAGGAAGTGAGCTCCTCATCATAATGTCTAATGAGCACAACTATAACTATACCTAGCAATACCTTTCAGTTTTTTGAATGACACCTATGTTTATTTCTTCCATGAAACGTGTTTTTCCCACATACCTTCTACCTTACCTTTTCACCAAAATGCCTTATTATCATCTCTACCAATTTTAAATGATAATGTCATTTTTGTTGATGGTTCTATGTATTTATTTCTTCTCCCCATGCTACCTAGTCATTTAATAGTTGAAACCATTACGGCTTCATTATTTAGATTATAAACAGTTGAAATTAAGCCCTGTATCATTTCCTTACTTGACTTGCCTACATTCCCTCCCTGATGAATCAGTCTTAGCCCAAGACACCCAATCCTTTCCCTCCCATATGAGGAGGGTTTGCCAGTAATGACAGCCTTCTTTTCCTCTCTTAACCTGCGTCCACAGCTTCACCATTGTCTCTCCCAAAGGAAAGTACACTTCTAGGCGGCCCACTTCACATACCCTCCCGTGACTGCAGGACGTAAGTCCGTTAAGAAAAATCCCTCCACATATCTTTGAATTTCTGGAATTGTTTTTAAATAGGCCCCTAGGACTCACAACTATATGAACATACTTCAAAGTCTGAGCAAGAGAAGTTCCACCCAAAAAAATTTCCAGGTGAGAAGGGGTTATAAATATGGCACATCGAATAGATTTTTCAAACCTAGCCTTGTTCTAAAAGAGGCTGAGAAACTGATCCCAGTGAAAGGAAACTAATGATACACAGCAACTGGATGTAGTATGTGATTCTAGCCTAAATCCTGTAAGGAGGTTTACACAAACACACACACACACACACACACACACACACAGAGGACATTAGTTGATGAATTGATAAAAATGGAATTTGAGTGGGGCAATGGTTAAAAGTTTTACATCAATGTGAAATTTACCAAAGGAGATTACTGTGCTGTCAGAGAATATTCTTTTTAACAAGAAATACACTATGAAATATTCAGGGAGAAAGTGCATGATGCATGAAATGTATTCTCAAATATTCAAGAATGTATGCATAGTTTTCATAGGCATATATATATGTCTTCCTATAGAGAGAGAAGGGGAAGGAGGAAAGTAGAGAGAAATTGTAAACAGGTCAAAATCTTAATAGGTTAATCTGGATAAAGGGTATATGGCTTTACCACCTATGGCTTTTCAATCTATGCAACTTTTCTACAACTTTATTTTCAAATACATTTAAAAAATAAATTTAACCCAACATTTGAGACTTCTGGCTTTGATTCCAGAAGCTACTGCCTCCACCATACCCCAACCTCAGATGTGTGCAATGCCAACTTGAAAACAGTTGTCTCAAGTTCTGTCCAATGCAAGAAACGTGGGATCTTCTCTGCACATTTGAAACATGCTAACATTTCAACAAGGTTTTACAAATTTGGCAAAGAGCACCCCACTCAAAAAAAAAAAAAAAGATTTTAGAAATTATATGCAATATAAAACAAACAAAAAAGAACAAAAATTCAACATCAACATTGTTTACTAACATGGAACACCTAATTTCCTTTTTCTCTGGTGCCACCAGGTTGCTTCTCTCCTGGGTTTTGCAGTGTGAATTGATTTGCCAGCACCTTTTTTTTTTAATTTTTTATTTTTTTCAGCATAACAGTATTCATTATTTTTGCACCACACCCAGTGCTCAATTCAATCCGTGCCCTCTACAATACCCACCACCTGGTGCCCCCAACCTCCCACCCCCCACCCCTTCAAAATACTCAGATCGTTTTTCAGAGTCCATAGTCTCTCATGGTTCACCTCCCCTTCCAATTTCCCTCAACTCCCTTCTCCTCTCCATCTCCCCTTGTCCTCCATGCTATTTGTTATGCTCCACAAATAAGTGAAACCATATGATAATTGACTCTCTCTGCTTGACTTATTTCACTCAGCATAATCTCTTCCAGTCCCGTCCATGTTGCTACAAAACTTGGGTATTCATCCTTTCTTTTTTCTTTTCTTTTCTTTTTTTTTTTACAGCTTTATAAACATATATTTTTATCCCCAGGGGTACAGGTCTGCGAATCGCCAGGTTTACACACTTCACAGCACTCACCATAGCACATACCCTCCCCAATATCCATAACCCCAACCCCCTCTCCCAAACCCCTCCCCACATCAACCCTCAGTTTGTTTTGTGAGATTAAGAGTCACTTATGGTTTGTCTCCCTCCCAATCCCATCTTGTTTCATTTACTCTTCTCCTACCCCCTCAACCCCCATGTTGCATCTCCTCTCCCTCATATCAGGGAGATCATATGATAGTTGTCTTTCTCCGATTGACTTATTTCGCTAAGCATGATACCCTCTAGTTCCATCCACGTCGTCGCAAATGGCAAGATTTCATTTCTTTTGATGGCTGCATAGTATTCCATTGTGTATATATACCACATCTTCTTTATCCATTCATCTGTAGATGGACATCTAGGTTCTTTCCATAGTTTGGCTATTGTAGACATTGCTGCTATAAATATTCGGGTGCACGTGCCCCTTCGGATCACTACGTTTGTATCTTTAGGGTAAAGACCCAGCAGTGCAATTGCAGGGTCATAGGGTAGTTCTATTTTCAACATTTTGAGGAACCTCCATGCTATTTTCCAGAGTGGTTGCACCAGCTTGCATTCCCACCAACAGTGTAGGAGGGTTCCCCTTTCTCCGCATCCTCGCCAGCATCTGTCATTTCCTGACTTGTTCATTTTAGCCATTCTGACTGGAGTGAGGTGATATCTCATGGTGGTTTTGATTTGTATTTCCCTGATGCCGAGTGATATGGAGCACTTTTTCAGTGTCTGTTGGCCATCTGGATGTCTTCTTTGCAGAAATGTCTGTTCATGTCCTCTGCCCATTTCTTGATTGGATTATTTGTTCTTTGGGTGTTGAGTTTGCTAAGTTCTTTATAGATTTTGGACACTAGCCCTTTATCTGATATGTCATTTGCAAATATCTTCTCCCATTCTGTCAGTTGTCTTTTGGTTTTGTTCACTGTTTCCTTTGCTGTGCAAAAGCTTTTGATCTTGATAAAATCCCAAAAGTTCATTTTTGCCCTTGCTTCCCTTGCCTTTGGTGATGTTCCTAGGAAGATGTTGCTGGGGCTGAGGTCGAAGAGGTTGCTGCCTGTGTTCTCCTCGAGGATTTTGATGGATTCCTTTCTCACATTGAGATCCTTCATCCATTTTGAGTCTATTTTCATGTGTGGTGTAAGGAAATGATCCAATTTCATTTTTCTGCATGTGGCTGTCCAATTTTCCCAACACCATTTATTGAAGAGGCTGTCTTTTTTCCATTGGACATTCTTTCCTGCTTTGTCGAAGATGAGTTGACCATAGAGTTGAGGGTCCATTTCTGGGCTCTCTATTCTGTTCCATTGATCTATGTGTCTGTTTTTGTGCCAGTACCATGCTGTCTTGATGATGACAGCTTTGTAATAGAGCTTGAAGTCTGGAATTGTGATGCCACCAACTTTGGCTTTCTTTTTCAATATTCCTTTGGCTATTCGAGGTCTTTTCTGGTTCCATATAAATTTTAGGATTATTTGTTCCATTTCCTTGAAAAAAATGGATGGCACTTTGATAGGAATTGCATTAAATGTGTAGATTGCTTTAGGTAGCATAGACATTTTCACAATATTTATTCTTCCAATCCAGGAGCATGGAATATTTTTCCATTTCTTTGTGTCTTCCTCAATTTCTTTCATGAGTACTTTAGAGTTTTCTGAGTATAGATTCTTAGTCTCTTTGGTTAGGTTTATTCCTAGGTATTTTATAGTTTTGGGTGCAATTGTAAATGGGATGGACTCCTTAATTTCTCTTTCTTCTGTCTTCTTGTTAGTGTAGAGAAAAGCGACTGATTTCTGTGCATTGATTTTATATCCTGAAACTTTACTGAATTCCTGTACAAGTTCTAGCAGTTTTGGAGTGGAGTATTTTGGGTTTTCCACATATAGTATCATATCATCTGCGAAGAGTGATAGTTTGACTTCTTCTTTGCCGATTTGGATGCCTTTAATTTCCTTTTGTTGTCTGATTGCTGAGGCTAGGACTTCTAGTACTATGTTGAATAGCAGTGGTGATAACGGACATCCCTGCCGTGTTCCTGACCTTAGCGGAAAAGCTTTCAGTTTTTCTCCATTGAGAATGATATTTGCGGTGGGTTTTTCGTAGATGGCTTTGATAATATTGAGGTATGTGCCGTCTATCCCTACACTTTGAAGAGTTTTGATCAGGAAGGGATGCTGTACTTTGTCAAATGCTTCTTGAGCATCTATGGAGAGTATCATATGGTTCTTGTTCTTTCTTTTATTAATGTGTTGTATCACATTGATTGATTTGCGGATGTTGAACCAACCTTGCAGCCCTGGAGTAAATCCCACTTGGTCGTGGTGAATAATCCTTTTAATGTACTGTTGAATCCTATTGGCTAGTATTTTGGCGAGAATTTTTGCATCTGTGTTCATCAAGGATATTGGTCTGTAGTTCTCTTTTTTGATGGGATCCTCGTCTGGTTTTGGGATCAAGGTGATGCTGGCCTCATAAAATGAGTTTGGAAGTTTTCCTTCCATTTCTATTTTTTGGAACAGTTTCAGGAGAATAGGAATTAGTTCTTCTTTAAATGTTTGGTAGAATTCCCCCGGGAAGCCGTCTGGCCCTGAGCTTTTGTTTGTTTGGAGATTTTGATGACTGTTTCAATCTCCTTACTGCTTATGGGTCTGTTCAGGCTTTCTATTTCTTCCTGGTTCAGTTGTGGTAGTTTATATGTCTCTAGGAATGCATCCATTTCTTCCAGATTGTCAAATTTGTTGGCGTAGAGTTGCTCATAGTATGTTCTTATAATTGTCTGTATTTCTTTGGTGTTCGTTGTGATCTCTCCTCTTTCATTCATGATTTTATTTATTTGGGTCCTTTCTCTTTTCTTTTTGATAAGTCTGGCCAGGGGTTTATCAATCTTATTAATTCTTTCAAAGAACCAGCTCTGAGTTTCGTTGATTTGTTCTATTGTTTTTTTTGTTTCTATTTCATTGATTTCTGCTCTAATCTTTATGATTTCTCTTCTCCTGCTGGGTTTAGGGTTTCTTTCTTGTTCTTTCTCCAGCTCCTTTAGGTGTAGGGTTAGGTTGTGTACCTGAGACCTTTCTTGTTTCTTGAGAAAGGCTTGTACCGCTATATATTTTCCTCTCAGGACTGCCTTTGTTGCGTCCCACAGATTCTGAACCGTTGTGTTTTCATTATCATTTGTTTCCATAAATTTTTTCAATTCTTCTTTAATTTCCTGGTTGACCCATTCATTCTTTAGAAGGATGCTGTTTAGTCTCCATGTATTTGGGTTCTTTCCAAATTTCCTCTTGTGATTGAGTTCTAGCTTTAGAGCATTGTGGTCTGAAAATATGCAGGGAATGATCCCAATCTTTTGATACCGGTTGAGACTTGATTTAGGACCGAGAATGTGATCTATTCTGGAGAATGTTCCATGTGCACTGGAGAAGAATGTGTATTCTGTTGCTTTGGGATGAAATGTTCTGAATATATCTGTGATGTCCATCTGGTCCAGTGTGTCATTTAAGGCCTTGATTTCCTTGTTGATCTTTTGCTTGGATGACCTGTCCATTTCAGTGAGGGGAGTGTTAAAATCCTCTACTATTATTGTATTCTTGTCGATGTGTTTCTTTGATTTTGTTATTAATTGGTTCATATAGTTGGCTGCTCCCACGTTAGGGGCATAGATATTTAAAATTGTTAGATCTTCTTGTTGGACAGATCCTTTGAGTATGATAGAGTGTCCTTCCTCATCTCTTATTATAGTCTTTGGCTTAAAATCTAATTGATCTGATATAAGGATTGCCACTCCTGCTTTCTTATGATGTCCATTAGCATGGTAAATTCTTTTCCACCCCCTCACTTTAAACCTGGAGGTGTCTTCGGTTTTAAGATGAGTTTCTTGTAGGCAACATATAGATGGGTTTTGTTTTTTTATCCATTCGGATACCCTGTGTCTTTTGATTGGGGCATTTAGCCCATTAACATTCAGGGTAAGTATTGAGAGATATGAATTTAGTGCCATTGTATTGCCTGTAAGGTGACTGTTATTGTATATTGTCTCTGTTTCTTTCTAATCTACTACTTTTAGGGTCTCTCTTTGCTTAGAGGACCCCTTTCAATATTTCCTGTAGAGCTGGTTTGGTATTTGCAAATTCTTTCAGTTTTTGTTTGTCCTGGAAGCTTTTAATCTCTCCTTCTATTTTCAATGATAGCCTAGCTGGATATAGTATTCTTGGCTGCATGTTTTTCTCATTTAGTACTCTGAATATATCATGCCAGCTCTTTCTGGCCTGCCAGGTCTCTGTGGATAAGTCTGCTGCCAATCTAATATTTTTACCATTGTACGTTACAGACTTCTTTTCCCGGGCTGCTTTCAGGATCTTTTCTTTGTCACTAAGACTTGTCAATTTTACTATTAGGTGACGGGGTGTGGACCTATTCTTATTGATTTTGAGGGGGGTTCTCTGAGCCTCCTGGATTTTGATGCTTGTTCCCTTTGCCATATTGGGGAAATTCTCTCCAATAATTCTCTCCAATATACCTTCTGCTCCCCCCCTCTCCGTTTCCTCTTCTTCTGGAATCCCAATTATTCTAATGTTGTTTCGTCTTATGGTGTCACTTATCTCTCGAATTCTCCCCTCGTGGTCCAGTAGCTGTTTGTCCCTCTTTTGCTCAGCTTCTTTATTCTCTGTCATTTGGTCTTCTATATCGCTAATTCTTTCTTCTGCCTCATTTATCCTAGCAGTGAGAGCCTCCATTTTTGATCGCACCTCATTAATAGCTTTTTTTATTTCAACTTGGTTAGATTTTAGTTCTTTTATTTCTCCAGAAGGGCTTTTATATCTCCCGAGAGGATTGCTTTAATATCTTCCATGCCTTTTTCAAGCCCGGCTAGAACCTTGAGAATCATCATTCTGAACTCTAGATCTGACATATTACCAATGTCTGTATTGATTAGGTCCCTAGCTTTTGGTACTGCTTCTTGTTCTTTTTTTGTTGTTGTGAATTTTTCCGCCTTGTCATTTTGTCCAGATAAGAGTATATGAAGGAGCAAGTAAAATACTAAAAGGGTGGCAACAACCCCAGGAAAATATGCTTTAGCCAAATCAGAAGAGATCCCAAATCGTGAGGGGGGAGAAAGGGGATAAAAAGGGGTTCAGAAAAAAAAAGAAAAAAAAAAGAAACTATTAAAAAAAGAAAACCGGTAAAAAATATGAAAAGGAAAAATATATATATATATATATATTAGATAAACTATTTAAAAAGTGTTAAAAAAGAAAACGGTAAAAGTTAAAAAATTTAGCCAAAGAAGAGAAAAAGAAAAAAAATTTGAAAAAGAAAAAAAAGTTAAATTAATTGCAAGGCTAAAAAATCATGGGGAGAAAGCCATGAGTTCCGTGCTTTGCTTACTTCTCCTCTGGAATTCCTCCGCTCTCCTTGGTATTGAAACTGCACTCCTTGGTAGGTGAACTTGTTCCTGGCTGGGTTTCCCGTTGATCTTCTGGGGGAGGGGCCTGTTGTAGTGATTCTCAAGCGTCTTTGCCCCAGGCGGAGTTGCACCGCCCTTACCCGGGGCCGCGATGAGTAATCCGCTCAGGTTTGCTTTCGGGAGCTTTTGTTCCCTGAGCGCTTTCCGTAGAGTTCCGGAGGATGGGAATGAAGATGGCGGCCTCCCGGTCTCTGGCCCGGAGGAGCCGAGAGCCCGGGGCCCCACTCCTCAGTGCGCCCTCAGAGAACAGCGCCCAACGACTCCCGTCACCCTGGCCTCCGGCCACACTCCGAGCTGACCGAGCCTGCGACCGGTTCAAGGTAACCCCGAGTTTAGAGCTCACTCCTCGGCTCTGTCTCTGTAGCCAGTTTCCCTGTTCTAATACTGGTAAGCTCTGCGACACTCAGACACCCTCGATCCTTCTGTGACCCTGTGGGACCTGAGGCCACGCTGACCCCGTCCGGGCTTCACCCCAGTTAAGCCTCTGGAGTGATGTCCCTCAGCAGAACAGACTTTTAAAAGTCCCAATTTTGTGCTCCATTGCTCCGCCGCTTGCCGGGAGCCGGCCCCTACCCCTGCGGTCTATCTTCCCGTCGCTTTGGATTCACTTCTCCGCCAGTCCTACCTTGCAGAAAGTGGTTGATTTTCTGTTTCTGGAATTGCTGTTCTTCTTCTCTTCAATCTCCCATTGGATTTATAGGTGTTTGCAGTCTTTAGATAAGCTATTTAGCTGATCTCCCGCTACCTGAAGTAGTCTCAGCTGCTACTTCTCCGCCATCTTGACTCCTCCTCCCTGGACTGGTGCTTTTTAAATGTTGGTTACCCGACAAGCCATCAGCGAGGAAAGGAAGAATAAGGCCTTGCTGGATAGGCAAGAAGTGGAAAGTGAATGATGTGGAATAGAAAAATTAACAGGGACACATAAGCTGGAAGGACAGGGGCATGAAGCAAAGGGACAGAATGTCAAACTATAGTATTCCTGATGGCAGAAGTATTCCCGGTAATTAACTCTACAGGGTGACACGAAGTGCACTGCATTGGCCATAATGGACTCTAAAATGAAATTATGTAGGAACTGGCAGGTGGGGTTACTGGCTGGTCTGTCCGCATAGATGTTAGAGCCTCCTGTACCCCCTCCTCACCTCTTCAGGCTCCCTGCCCGGAGCCCCTTCCCACCTATTGGCCCCCTCAGGGCCTCCACAGCATCAAATCTGCATTCTTTCTGAAGGAAGCTACAAGTGTGGTAGTGAGAGAGGTCATGGACATCTGGTTTTATGTTTTAGCACTGAGCAGTCCTGAGACTGTCCAGAAGACTACTTCAGGTGTTCTCTAGCACACTCACCCCATTTTGAGTCCCAGTCTGAGGTGGACTTGCCTTCCCTCCAGAGCCCTGTTTTAAGTGTGGAAATGTGTGTCGTCTTGCCCCCCCCCCCCCCGAAAAGCATTCCATGGAGTTCCATGGTAAGCCCCCAAACATCTGTATCCTGGTATACAGTCTAGAACTCACCTCTGGTTCATAAGTTGCACGTCTTCTGGGGAAGAGCTACCATGGCTCCACTAAGGTCTTGAATATTGAAGGTGGCATACCGCCTTCCTAGCCATAGTAAAGGCAGTATCTTATATATTGTCATTGAGTGTGGATGGAAGGCAGGCACCAAGATCACCTTCCCCCAAAAGGGATGCCATGCCTGACAGCCTGCAGGTATTGCTTGCATACTCAAGGAACAGAACCATGCCTTTTTGGTATAAGGCATCGGTAGGCTGTGCCAGATTCCAGTCTGCCTCAAAGTGGTGGTGCCTGGATCAGACTGAGGAAGGAGGGGAGCATGACAGGGTCCTGAGAAGGGGATGATTAGACATAAACTTTGTTCCACCAGCAAGGTCTCTCTTTCACCTTTTCATTTCTTTAAGGGTATCTTATCCTGGAAGGTGGTTGCTGCCTTGTCAACATTCCTACCAACAACAGCCAAGTGATGCTTTTTTTCTGCAAAAAACATCCTCAGTCCAGTAGCCTGAAGAAACACCCAGGGAAGGGAAGCACTTCCAGTGGAAACCTCAGTGTCAAGTTTAACGTGACTCTCAGGACAGATTCTTCAGCATCATCTAGGCTATTCTTCAACCCTACCCCAACCAGCCCAAGATCAACCTGAACAACACCCCACCCCCCAAAAACATTCCCATTCGGAGTTCATCCACCTGTGGGATCCTCTGATCACTGACTTCTAAGTAATGATTAAGCTACTATAACACAATAACAGTGAAGAAACAGTGGCTTAATCATTATTTTCCGAAAACTATACCTGTCTTTGATCGTCCTCAGATATAGAAGACTTGTTGTAAAGGGTGTAAAACATTCAATGAGGGGAGAGGTGTGAGCTGCTATACATTTTCAGTAAGGCTAAGCCATGGGACAGTAGAGATATCCTATCTCCTCAAACTTCATCAGAGAGGGAATGGGCATTTGGGGGCTTTTGGGGGCACATAATACATATTTCCCAAGAGGTCCAGGAGATTGGTCACCTTTTAGAAGCTGAAGGAAGCAATTAGTAATAGCTGAACTGAGTTACCCAAAACCCATGCTCCCAAGTTAGTACACAGAACAAACATCACTTTATTAGAGAAATATTTATTCCTCACAAAGAATTATTTGGGGTAGGAAATGCCCCCCCAAACCCTCTCACTGGAAATTCTGGAGAAGGTTTTTCTATCTAAATAGTAGAGACACATCTCTGCACACAATGCCTTCAGGAGTCGTGAGAGTGGCCAGAGGCCTGATGCCCACAGGTGGCTTTTGGGTGGGGCGCAGGCTCCCTGTGGGGCATGGAGAGGGGATACTTCGGATGTGGTAGCTAGTCCTTAAATGCCACAACTTTCTGGGGCTGTCTGTCCTTGTTTCTGAGCTGTCTGTTACTTCCAGGAAGGCCTTGGCCAGGACCTGGTATTTGTCTCCTTACGGGCGAGAACCCTGTAGTTGAACAGATACCCTGTGCCTGCACTTGTGCTTTGTGCTGAGTTTTCCCCAGCTTGGTTGGGGAGGGAATGGGCTGCTGAGGGCAGCTGCTGCCTATTGCACGCCGACACCCCATTCTCTCCTCTTGGAACTTCCCAACAGCTGTCATGATTTTCTGAGCTTCGGGTGTCCCACTAAAGGCAGCTCTACCGTTAAGTAGGCCTCTGCTTTCCACAGATAGGGGACTATGCTTCTCCTGAGAGCTTTCTTGCCTTTGTTTGTTTGTTTGTTTTTGTTTTTTTGTTGTTTTCTTGCCTTTTGCATTTTATCCCAGGAGTAAGCCATTGCAAAAAAATCCTTCATTTTTTTTACTGAAAAGGCTTTCAGTAAAAAAAAAAAAAGACCCTTCTGTGAAAGGCTTTCAGGAGGCAGCTGACCCTTCTGTGATAGGGTCTGGGAAGGCTAGCTTCCCAGTTTTATCTTCAATACTGCATCCTGAGTAGGGAACCTCTTCTTCGATGCCACATCTTCAGTAGGGAACCTGTTCTCGTTGGGATGTTCCCAGTCCTGCATCCCCCTCCACCATGCTCTTGTGCCTTGGAACCCAGAGGCCTCATGGTCTTTGCAGCCAGTGGGGGATTCTTATTCTGGCACTTCCTTAAGACATGCTTAGGGACCCAGGACTCCTGCTGTTGTTCCATAGTAATTCCTGTGTCCTCTGGATGGACATGCAGCACCTGGGACACTCTCGTGTCCCCACAGGAGACACCCTGAGTCAGTGAGGCCTTATAAGTCAAATGATCTGAGGCAGGGGGCAGGTCAGTGTATGGGGCTTGGGCCTGGCTACACTCCCTGTCCTCCAGCGTAAGCTTTAACTCATGAAAGAGCTGTTCTTTGAGATTCAGTGATTTAGGATCATGCAGAATTGGTATGTTTGGTGGGATGGTGGTTTTGACTTGATGCTCATTCCCCTGTATAATTTGGGAGCTAACTGGCTTGTTGGTTGTCAAGATGCTAGGTTGTGATTGATGTGTATGAAATTCCTTGGGCCTGAATATCTCCCTGGACTCTGTGGGCACAAGAATAGGTTCTGGATTATTCATCTTTATGCCTTGTTGCCTTCCTCTTTCAGCACTGGAATTTGCACTCTTACCCTTTGGCTCATGTCTGAACACACCTTGCCTTGTAGGCAGCCTTGGGGGCCGTCTGCTTCCTATGGTGTCATGTCTGACAGATGTAAGAGTCTGGCTGCCATCCTTAGTTTTCAGAACATCCTCTTCCAAATGGTGGTTGATATTACAGGGTGATGGCCTCAGAATTCTATGTTCTTCCTTGCCCACAGTTGAGATGGCAGGGAGAGGACAATCCGGGATGGGGCTGAATTTGTTGTTCCTGCTTTGTCTCCATGGAGAGATTTCAAGCTTCCATCAAGGGAGTATGTGGACTCTTTTGATTTAAAGTGCTGTATGGATTCAAGGACTCTAGGGGGAAGGCCCCAAGTCACCCTCTTATTAAACCTTTTAATATGGTCTTCCAGCTTCTGTTCTGCACTAGGTTCAACAAAGGGAAGCTCCTGGAAGGTATTCAGGGTGTAGTCCTCAACCTCTGATGGTGGCAAACTTCTCTGTTTTATTTCAGTCTGGGATTTCTCAGAAAGAAGTGACGTCTGCTTCATAGTATGCCATGACTTATATACAGTCCCAGGCAACTGACCCTCACTGATTTCCTCAGACTTTCTGCGTAAATGTATCTTCAGGGCATTTTCAAGTTGTCTCTGACCCATAGTCTCCACAGACACCCTGGAGTTTTTCACTGCTGGGCTCCTAAGTTCTTTCTCAGAATCATACCCCATATTTCATTATCTGAAGAGCTAACTGGGTCACTCAACAGATAATCTTTTGGGCCATTCTCGGGGTTGTGTCCCTGATCCTTCTCCAGGTCATCGTCGTACTTTGCCAGGTCACTGTCCTCTAGCAGAAGAATTTCTGGGTCCTCCACATACATGCTTTTGACACACTCCATCTGATCTGACTCTTATTAGAGATCCCTGAGCATCCACGATGGCACTGAGACTCAGGTAGCTGTGGAAGACTACTCTGGAAGAATCTTCCAGAGCCTGCAGGAACAGCATCAGACCGCTCATCAGTGTGAGGGGCTCAAAGATCCTGAGGGGCAGGCCCCACCTGTGTTGGATGAGCCTCTTTCAAAGGTGACTCTCTAGTTTTCTCTGAAGCTCTTCATTCAGAGGAAACTGTCCAGGAGAGACAGAGATTACAACTTGGGCCTTGGTGGCCTTGTGGCTGAGAGAAGTGTTAGGAGCTGAAGGACAATAGTCCTCCTGGGATCTTTGGACTACAGTGGGTAAACCCCACACACGTTCCTGTACCTTCTGCAACATGTTCCATTCCAGATGTTGCATTTCTGTTGATGTGAGACTCTTAGATTCATTCTGAGTTCTGTGAAAACACATTCCACAGATCTTGATGTCGAGTAGAAGACCAGATGCCCAGATTGGGAGTGGGGATTGAAGGTGGGCCTGGGGCTGCATATGAGGGATGGGTTGGGGCTGGGGTTGAGGCAGGAGTTGAGGCGGGTTCTCAGGCAAGGATGGAGGAAGCGGATGGGGAACTACTGGGGATTCCTGCTCTGGGGAGGCATTCGAGATGTTATCTGAGGCATCAGCAGCAGGGAAGAAGGACTCACTATGCAGAGTTTGGAGACCCCAGAAGAACTGGATGGGGGTTTGCTGTGAATGGCCCTCCTCCAAGGTTGCAGGATATGGGCGCTGCTGCTGCGTATGCAGCTCCTTTGATTGGTCTTTGCTGCTCCAGAAAGGGAGGGAGGATGCCGAATCATGCTTATCAGCAATTCTTTGCTTTGGAAAAGAACCCTTTGTTTCCTTCTACCTGAGGAAGTCCCACCTCTTTTGGACTTGTTTCTCTAGAAGTGCCAGGGCATCAGGGCTGAGAAGTGAGAGGTTACCAGGCTCTAAAAGGTTGGCTGCAGGGTTTCCCCTGGAGGAAGCCTCTGAAGAATGGAGGGCCAGAAACTATTGATGGAAATCACATGGAGCCAGGGTTGAAGGGAAGAAGTCTTTGGCATGAGTTTGCCACCAAGGGAGGTCTAAAATTGATAAGCTGGAGGAGTCAATGCCTGTGATTGCTGGGACATAAGTAGACAACCCACCAGAGCTCTGTGGGGTTGAGTGCTCTGGAACAGGCTTCCTTGATATGGAAATCGGTTTAGATTGAGTCACAAATAAATTGCAGTCTGGCGGTGGTGAAGCAGACTGGGTTGGTGTTATGTGATGACAAGCAAAGTTCTTAGTGGGATTCATCCTCTGGGACAACTCCAGTAAGGGACTGACATCTTGGGAAAGGGTAGGGTCTGGAGAGAAGATGGTATTTAGAGACACTGTCTCTGTTTGGACAATATGGTCCACTCTATGGGCATGATGTAGTGGGATGGGAGGAAAGGCAAGGGGCTGGGATGGGTAATAGTCCCTTGGGAATTTGGAATCCACGGGAGGAAAAGGCTTTGGTGGCAAAGAATCACCTGGTGGTGAGGGTGGAAAAAAGTCTGCCACAGGGATCACTGGGTTAGGTGAGAAGATGGAGGCAGGTGGCAGGGAAGGCTCGGGCAAAGAAGCTGATATTAGGTCCCCTTGAGGGACTGCTGAGAAGTCAGGGGAGAGAGTAAACGATGAAGAAGTCACAGGAGCTATGGACGCCAAGGGAGTAGAATCTTCCAGAGCCTGCAGGAATAGCAGCCGATTGATCTCAGCAGTTGTGCTATTACATACCTCACAGGAGGGGTCTTGACATAACAGCTGATGAAAATGGATGATATCATGATGCCATCAAGGGGGCTGCAGGAGACAGGAGGTACAAAGCTGCAGCAGGACCAGAACAAGGGGAGGAGGACATGCAGGCCTGACAACAGAGGGGCCACCTGAAGCATGATGCCCCTTCACAATGCCCCACCTTTATGACTGGACAGTGTACTCAGTAGCCTTCACCCCAATATCTGTTCCTATGGCAACCCCCTCCCATGGTATGACAGACTGCAGTGAATCCTGCAATTGCATAAAACATGCTCTAAGAGGCAACAGGATAGAGGGGAAAGACTGGTCGCCTTCTTAAACAGAGATCAGCTTCCGGGTCTCCTCCACTTCCCGTTGGTACCATCTGTCATCTGGGGAAACAGGAGAATGAGTTATATAGTGAAAGTAGAAACATAGGTAATAATACAGGATTCCCCTTATGGGACAGCCTTGGCATGTTGGACTCTGAAAGCCCCAATAATCAATAGATGAGGGCAAATGGCCAATGATGTGAAGCCGGTTAGTAATCTTTCTTCATGTATAATGTACTTTCATGTAAATTTTCCCATGTGATGATCAGACCACCTCCATGAAGCACAAAGGTCAGTGGTTACCTCAGGGAAAAATCCTGAGTATCCATGATGTCACAGAGCTTTCACAAAGTTAGGAGACAGAAGTTCTGACCCTTGACATCTCACATGGCCACCTAATGGGCAACAATCATTGTCCAGATCCATCACTGCTTCATGCTCAATAATGGTCAGAGCAGGGAATCTGAGAAGGGTTTTGCACTCTGGCTACCTTTCCATGAGCCTCTCCTCTGAGGCCTCTGTTTTCTGAGAGGGAATGTATCCAGGAGCTGCATCCTCAGAGATCATGGACCTGAGCCCTTATGGAGAGAACAGCAAGGGTCACCCTTGGAGAGCTCAGGTGGAATAGGCAGAACCTTACCTTTCAGAGTCCCACCTTTTCTCCTCCTCTTGGCTCTGCCCTGACGCTAGAACAAAAATAAAAAGAATGAGGGAGGTCTTACTCTTATCCCAGAAACGGAAACATTCTTTATCTAAGAATACTATGACTTTAATTAATAGAACTTTGTGTTCCTTGCTTTTTTCAGTTTTTAAGATTATAAAATGTTCTCAATATTTACTTCTTTGAAACACTCAGAGGAGGATTGTCCGGGAGGTCCACACTTGATATTCTCAGTCAGAAGTCCTTTGTTCTATGAGAACATAGAAAATGAAGTCCAACAATCACATCTGTGCTGCCTCAGGTAGGACCCTGTATCCTACTCATAGCTCAGACCCTACTCTCTTCTCAAAGGCTCAGCACTGATCAGCCCAGCATGAAGGAAGGCTTGATCGAGTGATGCTGGACATGGGAATGTGACTCATGATGAGCTGCTGGGAAATCGTTCTCTTACACAGACCTCATACTCTCAAAATAACCCAGTTCTGGACTAAAGAATCTCTGTGTTTGGGATTTTACCCAAGACCCACCACCATACCCAGATAGACTGTGAGTTTCAAGTAGAAACCTAAGTCCTTCCTTAACCCTTACCTCTGCCAGGCCTCTTTTCCAAGAGGAACGAATGTCTGTTCTCTTAAGACTTCCTGTTTTAGGTGTTTCTCTGACTCTACCAAACTCATTTTAAAACTTGGGATTAGGGAGCCTGATTGGCTCAGTTGGTTAAGCGTCTGCCTTGGGCTCAGGTCAGGATTCCAGGATCTTGGGATCTAGCCCCACATGGCACTCCCTGTTTAGCTCTCCATCTGTCCCTCTACCCCACTTGTGCTGTCTTGCTTTCTCTTAAATAAAATCTCTCTTAAAAAAAAAAGAATTTTAAAATTTGGGATTAGGAATGGAAACTATAATAATCGGTGTTGAGCACCATCCCCCTGCCCCCACAAGGATTTCTTACCTTTTGGGTGGTTTTGGTTTTCCAAGTTGGAAATGGAATCCCCACTATGTAGCACAGGAATAGAAGGAGCAATCCCAACCCACACAGGAAGGTGAAGTTGGGATCAGCCTCCAAGCATGTTGAGTCAAAGCTCAGACATGGTTTAGTATTGCTATTCAGAAATGAGAGAACATTCCAGTGTTTGAACTCCATTGTCTGAATCACAAGACAGCCTATACTGTACACACGCTGAATATATATCCTCCCCAGTCGTACATCACAGAGCACTGTCACAAAGAGTTTCTGAGGATGGGGGAGGTGACAATCAAAGAGGATGTGTCCATAGCCCCTCCCCTCCACCCACCAGCCCAGAAGACCCCTCCACCTTTCCTAGGTCCTTCAAGTCTAACCTACTCTGGCATCCTATTTTTCTACATATTTTCATTATATCATACACTTACCTTTATGAAATTTTCAGTTTGTTCCATCCATAACCCATATATTAATTACCTGGGTCCCTCTTTACCATTAAGAGACCTTAACTTGGGTCTTACCAGTTCCATTGCCTTGAAAGTCTGCAAAACTGCCTGGAATTTTTGCTTGTACCCTGACATTTACACTCAGGATGACATATGTTCTCAAATCCATCTTTCCTATAGAATGTATTTGCCTTACCTGACCGCAGATATAGACCTTAAAGTTCTTTCTTATTTAGTTTTGAACATGTTGCATAGCAAATTTTATTATTTTAACCTTTAGGATCTCAGTCAGAGAGGCTAACAATTAAAATCAATAATTCACCATTAAATATTCCCAAAACTAAAATCAGTATAAAACAAAATAAATAATTAAACTTTCAAATGATCTTGGAGTGTTAAGTCTGTAGCACTTTTCTGAAGTTAAGGGAGAAACTGCATAGAACCTTTTGGGATGTGCCACACACACACACACACGCACACGCATGCATGAGTGGGGCAGAGGGTCAGAGGGAGAGAATCTTCAGGCAGATGTCCCACTGAGCATGGAGTCCAATGCAGAGCTCTATCCCACAACCTTTGAAATCATGACCTGAGCCGAAGCCAAGAGGTGGCCACTTAACCGACTGAGCCACCCAGGCAGACTTGTAACTTCATATTTTAGATAACCTTCAACTACTCTTTATGGATATTAAATGAATATAGATTTTAGAACTTGAGATTTTACTCTGCCTACGTGCAGCAGTATTTCCCGACTACTGCTGTAGAAGATACCTATTAAAGGTACTTATCTTCTTTGATTAGGTATATTGATCTTAATTCAAAGCAAACAACACAACAAAAGAAAAGCCTCATTGCTTTTAAGGATTCTTTCCCTTTTCCATTTGCTCCTCACTTAGTTGGCATGTTGTTATACACCATTCCTACAATTGGCTCCTGGGAAACTGTGGTAAATTACAAACAGTAAATCCTGAGTTGGTATTTACTGATTTGGCAGTAAGTTGGCATCTCTAAACCAACTGTGAGTAAATTAGCTGAGGTGAGAATACAAGAGAATACATTCTGTATAAAAGGGAATTGAGTTTTTTCTCCTTGTGCTGTCAATCTCCTCTCAGGGTTAAGAACTGCCCCCCCCCACACCACTCAGAGCATTCTACAGGATAACCAGGCTCTTGGGACCATGGAACCACCTGACTGCAGTTTAGGGAACTGTCTCTTCTTTATTGTGCCTTTTCTTCCCCATGGTCATCTTTTATTTCTTCAGAGGAGGGTTATGTATACTTGAAACTTCCCTACTTGTCTGTAACCTTGACGACTTACTTCTTTAATCTCACACAGACTGATACTGTGGTTTTGTCCCTCCCCTTCCACGTTCACCCCTTTCCACTGTCTTAGTTCCATCTGTTCATAAACATAGCAAAAATAGAGAAAATTTTCAATGTTTGTATTAAAGAAAATAAAATAAATAAATAAATAAAAATAAATAAAAAATAAAAAAATAAATAAAATAAAATAAATAAAATAAAGAAAAGAAAATAAAATGCAAGAAAAATATATGTATTCAAAGAATTCCCTCTTTTTTTTTTAAAGATTTTATTTATTTATTTGACAGACAGAGATCACAAGTAGGCAGAGAGGCAGGCAGAGAGAGAGGAGGAAGCAGGTTCCCTGCCGAGCAGAGAGCCCAATGTGGGGCTCGATCCCGGGATCCTGGGATCATGACCTGAGCTGAAGGCAGAGGCCTTAACCCGCTGACCCACCCAGGCGCCCCAAGAATTCCCTCTTTTTAAACTCTGAAGAGCTGTAGAGCAAAATGGAAGTTCCAGGCTGTATTTCACATACTTTCTGATTTAATCAGATGAACTTCCTTCTATCGTGATTTAATCAGAAAAATGTATGTTGCCGCCAATATCCTTGAAAAGTAATGAGGGGAACCTCATCCATCCCTTTGTCAGTAAATATTGAATGTCTCTTATATGCTGGGTGCTGTTTTAGGAACTTGAGGATATAGCAATGAATAAGACAGACGTAGTTCTCAAAAAAGTTATATTCTATTGTTTATGTGCATGGAGTTGGTAGTTGATGAGGGCATTAAAATTCTTTCTTATTCTTTGTCCAGGGTGTTTAGGTTCCAATCACTATGACAGATCAGCACTCAGCAGGCCTCAAATGTCATCATTTGGACTGACTGTGGGCTGGGATGCTAACTGAAGTACAATCTGGAAGCCTCTGTATTATCTTTTGTTTCCAAAAACTTTTTAGATTGTATATTTTTCTCAACAACATTTGGAAAACAAACGCATCTGTTGTGTTTCTGCACGTCTTATCAGTGAGGCATTTCCTGACCTTTGTTTCAGGCTGTCTTTTCAAGGATATTTATATCTAGAAGAGTCTTAGTAGATAGAGATAGTGTCTCCCTCAGGAGTAAAGGGCAGGCATGCTTCTTGTCCAAAATAATAAAGATGATGTCTCCCTCTGGAATAAAGGGAAGGCATGCCTAGTGCTCATTATAAAAGATTCAAGTTCCCTAAGCTCCAGGTTCCTCTCTTGTAATGCAACCCTCTGTGTGCACAGGTATCTTCTTGCTTTCTTCACGTCACCCTGTGGGAATTGGGCTTCATGGAACTACCACAAAAATGCCAATACTCTAGCTACTGCTGTTGCTGTGAGTTATAAACTGGCCTTCATCTATGACCCAGGAGTTTTGGGTCTTCTGCCCTCATCCATGAAACTTGGCAGGATAACCTGTTAGCTTGCAAACAGGAAAAATCTCACACCCTTTCCAGCTCTTGAAGCTAATTTTGTGAAGGAAACCATATTGAACTGAATGTTATTCCAAAGGTCTTACTGGTAAATGATTATTCACTACCCTGGATCTTAAAAGGGAATGAGGTAGGGTTAGGAAGGGGTGATGTTTCCTACATTCCAGTTCTTGAGGAACACGGCTATATAATCTCCACATTTGGAGGGGACAGTGGAGTCAGAGCTGTGAGAACAAAAGTGAAATGTTGATATATCTCCTTCAGCACTAATCTTTTTTGAAGTGACTATTTTTATGTGAATTTTAATAAAATATGTTCCCTAATTTGATACCTTTTTAAACACAAATTATTAAACAGGATTCCTGCCTTTTGCAGGAGGCAAGCTCCTCACTGTGAACATAATTTAGTGTATGAAACTACAGTTGTGTTTTTGCTGCTCTGCAGACGCCTTAGGCTGACAACTAACTATGCTGTCTTCTTTCTAGGTGTTGAGGGCCAATTCACCAGAACACAACCTTGTTCTCTTGTTACTTCTTATCTGCAGACCCACATTTTTAGATCAGAATACTGCATTTCACACAACTTCTGGGCCCCATTCTACCATAAAGAGGAGGGCAAACTCTCCTACGTAGTAAGTTAGCAGCTCCCTGAGATTTTTACATTTTGGGCTGTGACTTACAGATATATGTGGTGGATGTAATGTGTTATCATCTTCATTTTCTAGATGTTTCTCTTTTCCAAGTTTTAAAAATTCTCTTGTGTATCATTTTTGAATTAATTGTACAGTGAGTCACTTTTCTGTGTTTGCTCTGATGTCTGTTTTGCAATGGGTGTGATGATCGTGTATTACTAATTTACTTGCTTTCTAACTAGTGATAGTCCTGATTTAAGACAGTGCTTATTTTAAGTTAATTTAATTATTTATTTTATTAATATTAATGATATTGATTTTATTAGTGTAATGTATTATATTTTATGTAATACTATTTATTATATAAAACATTCAGTTTTTATATAATGTGTATAACTTATTCCTACCACATATGGAACACATAACTAAAGGTAATAAGTATATATTTATATGAATTCATATAATAAATATCTATATACAAAATATATATAAATATTCGCCTAGATAGAATGCTAGATGGATAGGAAGGTAGGTTTTGCTGTGGTGACAAATTAACCTCTAAGTCTCAGTGGCTTAAATTACAAAGATTTATTTCTTGTGCACACACTATGTCTTTCATGGCTGGTGAGGGATCCTATTCCACATAGTTGCTTGGGGTTCCAGGCTGAGCCACCTTGTGATCCTGCCATCTTAGCATGTGGACTTCTGAGTGGCCAGTGAAAGAGAATAGAGTACAGAGAGTTCATACCTTCTCTTAGTGGCCTCTGACCATATATGGCACATGGACTTTCTACTTAGACCTTTGGTCAAATCTAGGCAGATGTCCTCCCTAACTCCAGAAGGGACTGGGAAATAAAGGGAAGCATATGGAATATTAGGTGAATATTATTACATCTGCCACAATAACAACCAATCGAGCTAGGTGAGCAGGAGAGTCGTCTGCACTCCTACCCTTGGCATGGCAAGGATACCTGTGCTCCCTCTGGCATTGCACAAAGTAGCTCGGCTTGAGTCTCCTTCCTATAGCCATCTGAGGAGAGATGCTTACCACACAAAATGACCCCAGAAGCCAAAAGGCTATGCATTACCGTTGAGAGTAGGAGGAAAAGGGAATGAAAATGGAATCATGTAGGGTGCCTGGGTGGCTCAGTGGGTTAAAGCCTCTGCCTTCGGCTCAGGTCATGATCTCATGGTCCTGGGATCCTGTTCTCTGCTCAGCAGGGAGCCTGCTTCCTCCTCTCTCTCTGCCTGTTTCTCTGCCCACTTGTGATCTCTGCCTGTCAAATAAATAAATAAAATCTTAAAAAAAAAAAAAGAAAATGGAATCATGCAATGGGGAGGACGTCGTAGAACCAATAGATGTGTCTCATGAGAGAGCCAGCGTTTGAACACCTATCATTCAGATGGCATTGAGGCCAGGCAGTGTTAGAGAAGCAGGGGAAAATAGCAACAGAATTTCAGTCACATGCACAGTTAACATTTGTTCCTTTGCTCCCTATTCTTTCTCTTGGCACCTGACATGAGTGAAGGTAGGTTTTGTGAAGGAAGGAAAACAGATGACCTCCAGAAAACCTGCTAGCCAGTCCTAACTTGAAGATGGAGGTAGGGAGGAGGAGCAAAAGACCACATGTATTCATGCATGTGTGTGCATGCATATACATAGAAATACAGACACACGTTCATGCACACACACACATGCACACACTCACACTTTAGTGTCCTAGAACTAAAGCCTCATTGGTGATGCATATAGGATCACTTTAAATCAGATATGAGATTGGAGCTTTAAAGTGAACTAGATAGGACTCTTGTTATGGTCACTTGCAAAGGCTCTTGGACTCCCTCCCACCTCTATTAGTTGTGATGTCAAGTGATGACACCAAATACACACACCAAGAAGGTATAAAAATATTCATTACTTACGTTATTGAAGTTCAGAATTCCTTGAGGGAGACAGAAAAGGGGACTGGCCTGAGTTTTTATTGTAGTTGGGAGTGGGGTTGGGCCCACCTATGTACATGTAGGGCCTTGTGTAATATTAATCTCCCTTCAGAGTGCCAAAGGAGAAAGTACCTAGGGTTCTTTATCAGCTAACCCAGTTGTGGGGCACAAAGGGTAGAGTGAAGCTAGGCTTAAAAGTTATCAACATCAAACATCAAAAAATGGAGTCAGAATCCTCATTGCAACTCAGTAACTGAAAATGGTGAGATATAGTGGAATCTCCCTGAGGCATTCATTGGTTGAGGGACAGAGGAAAGGTGGCATTTTGCAGTAGAAGAAAAAAAGGTTGAGAGAACTCATGTCAAGTCCCTTTTATGGCAGAATGGCCTCCCTCTGAAACAGGTTGAGACACAAAGGACTGACTCTCAGTTCTTATTGTAGACTTAAAACATGGGGTAATATGTGCCTTTGTTCTTGTTGCTACTTAAGTGACCTCACAGAGGTGAAGAGATTCTAAAAAGTACTATAGTTTTATTAAAGTTCTATTTAATAGAGCACCACTATATTAGTGTCTATCCGACTAAGCTGGGACAGGAAAGTTCAGTTCTTAGGAGTGAGTATAAGGTCTAGATCCACCAGCTCTGAGATGAGACCCACCCACTAAAGCATAGATTGTGATGTGATAAGGGGCCTTGTAGAGAGTTGGCCCACTAGACCAGTGGTACCTGCAAGACACCATCAGGGTATCTGCAAGTGTATTATGAAATGATGGCACATATCTCGAGAAGTATTAGTATCTTCCCCCAATACACTATTTCATTTAACATTTAATTAGCCATGTAAAATAGTTAAAAGGCTCACAGTAGAATTATTTTAAAAAGGAAACCTAGGTTGGGAGAGAAGAGACACTTTGGATAGGAAAAATCATGACTATTATAGAAGAAAATGTCCTCTATTTTCCACTGCATTTGAAAGTTATTCCTCATAACTTTAAGGCCTTTGAGGCCTTAGGGGTTTGGGATTAAACTGAAGTTTATAAAAGCACTGTGTTAAAGAAGGAATTATATACCCTCTCCCTGCCTTTTCATGTTATATATAGAAATTACCATAAATCCTAAAGTTATTTAGGGCTATTTCCCCAAATCTAGCTAATAAATGTAATTAACTGGGACCCATGTTAAAAATATGGATTCCCAGACCAACTTCCTCAGAATATCCAGCAGGGAAGTTTATGGATTTGTATTTTTGACAATTCCATTTCCTCCAGATGATTCTGACAGCAGCCAATAGCTGATGCTCCTTCAACATGAGGCATGGTATCTACTCTATTTTGAGTCATAAGAGCTCTCCTGTCAGCTGAGGAAAGCCTGGAGCAGTATGATAGGAAAACAATGGTTTTTAGAATATATGAACTGTACAAAAGAACTCTTCTGGGTTTAATTACACTTAGTTGATTCTATTTTGGGCATGCTGGGTAAAGAGCATATTTTGTTGGCTAATACACAGCTCATTTTTGTTGTTTGGTGGTTTGGTGAGAGTATTAGTGGCATTTAGGTGGCCTTTCCTCTTTGGTCTAACACTCAGTCCCACACCACCATTAGGGCACCTTTCACATGCTAATGCCTCTTCAGAAATCCATCTGCCCCCTCCCAGAAGACTGAGCTTCTTGAAAGCAGAGAGCAAGAATTTTCTAAGGTGGAGCTTTGGCAGTTAGGATAAGGATTATTTGTTAAATAAATGTAAGAATTAATGAATGGATTAATGCGTGAATATGTAAATGCATGAGTGTGATAATTACATTAATTAGAGGGGTTCAAAATAATTATGAACAGTCAGAGGACAAAAATCAATCAGTAGTACTTTTTCAAAGAGAGCTTATATTACCATTATTCCCAAAGAGTTACTTACCCACCCTATGTCATAAAAATTAGAGCACTAAAACTTATGTATAATGAAAGGGCAGTAAAACCTTCTCAAGGTCTTTAGTAAAAAGCAGCTGCTAAAATTTCTTAACAGGGAGAACATCCTGAAAGTGGAATGGTAAAACGCGCCCATATATATAACCTAAAAACATGCATGTGTCATGCAGGAAAGCTTTACAAGTAGGAACTTGTTAAACATTTTTACTATACTTTTTATTCATTTATTAGCTTGGGTTCTTGCCTGGCATTGCCACACTTCTCTTTGTTGAAGAATTTTATGCTTGCTTGTCTATCTATTTATATGAACATCTATGTGCCAATTTTCTTAACTCTATATAGTATCTATACAACACACATCTATACTTCACACACTGGTACTTAATAAAGATTATTTAAGCATGAAGATTTGATTACTGGCAAATGGCAGTTGAGTATTTAATAGAAGACATCTTTGCATTTAAATGTACACTCATTCTAAAATGTTAACCAGAAATACTTGGGGGGAGAACCTTAAAGAATCAGCTATCATGTTTCTGGATTATGTTAGCAATAATTCTCCACTATATTAGTTCCTTCAAAGGTGAATGATTTTTTTATTATGATATAACCTTAACTTGCCATCTGTTATGAAACAGTGTATGAAGCTTAAACTTGGGATTTTCAGCTTCACAAATTCTCCAACAATTATGGACTCTTACTGACTTCATAATTAAGTCTAGACAAGGTTAACCTGCCATTCTGTTAATGTGATTGTTCAGCTGTGAACCTTGCAAATTCTTGTAACTAATTGTGATCTTTGCTGTGAAAAACAAATATTTTTATAAAACTTTCAGGGAGTGAAAAATCCTATGACAAATCAGAAGGACTCTTGAGGCTTAAGAGACTTTCAAATCCAACTCTCTGTCCACTTCCTGGGACGGAATCCCAAATTGAAGAGCAAACGAAGTACGGAACTTATTCAACATCAACTCTGCCAAGGGCAGAGTTAGAACTAGAACTCATTTCTTTCTAGTCCAAAATTTGGGGCAGTATCCCACACAAGTTGAGTGGGAAAATAGTGTATAAACAGAAATGAAATTTATCCATGGCAGAGCATTCAGGAGCTGCCCTTTAATGAAACAACATTCCTTTTTTTTTTTTTTTTAGATTTTATTTATTTATTTGACAGACAGAGATCACAAGTAGGCAGAGAGGCAGGCAGAGAGAGAGGAAAGGAAGCAGGCTCCCCGCTGAGCAGAGAGCCCGATGCAGGGCTCGATCCCAGGACCCTGGGATCATGACCTGAGCTGAAGGCAGAGGCTTTAACCCACTGAGCCACCCAGGTGCCCCGAAACAACATTCTTATGATTATGCTGCTATAAGACTCTTACATGGTCAGATAATTTACAGAAACTTGCTGCTGTGGGCGGCATCTGCTTTTGCTGTATATGACTTGCTGAGTGTTCCTCTCAGTAGAATATATACTTTGATTACTGGATAAATAGTCAGCATTTTATGAACTATATGTTCGTATATAGTTCTTATGAACTATAACTTACTTGCCACATAGTTCTCAGTAATGATCAGAAGTTTAATAACAGTCACAGGTGTTTGCCTCTGATATGAAAAGATTTCCTAAAATGATGTTAGGCCTACTACCATTAAGATGGAAGCCCTTCTTAGTTCAGCCCAGCTCAGTGCTTGCTCGTTCTCTCTCTTTCTCTCTCTTTCAGTGGAGCCTCAACTAGTAAGAGATAGAGAAAGAATACTAACACAGGAATGATTGACCCCAAACTCTGTGTTCCTAGCCATTATTCTATATTGCCATTCATGTGCTTTGCTCCTCCGTCCTTGCTGGGTCAGCTTGAGCTAATGGCCACCTCCAGGACAGTGGTGCAGATAATTCAGGGTCCTTGCTCAAATGCACCATAACCTAGGACTCTCTCTGATTCTGTCATACACAGCAGGAGACAAAGAAAGCTGCTTTAGTCATGAATGTTCAACATTTCATTGTATTTAAGATTATTTTCCCCTTGAATGGAATCAAATTTTCATAGTTGCCAGCAACTGTGGTCCTCTAAAATATGTTCTTTCATGATGAAAAGCACCCTTTAACCACTTAGACCTACCCTTCCCACATATACTAAATGCAGTCCAATTTAATGAGAACATGTCTAGCCAATCCAGGTCATAAATGAATAAGTCTTTTACTGTGGGTGCATTTGACATAATAGAAATTATTCTCAGAGGAGGATTATCAATTTAAAATATACAATTTGGGTAGACATACCACTGATTTTACTGCTGAGCTGTTCTTTCCAACACAGTCAAATGTGTCTTTTCAAAAAGCAGAGCTTCACACTGCAGTCAGGGCGTGGATATATGAGGTCCTAGAATAATCAGAAAGCCACCTGTATGTATAACATACAGCTTTTCAATTCTCTCATTCGGTCATTGTCTTCCCTTCAACCTTTCAGAAGAAGAAAAATATTATTCCCCATGGCAACGTCTAAAAAAATTACATTGGCCCCATTTAGACAGGAATTCCAGAATGAAAGCAGTATCTTTTTTTTTAAGTAGTGGCAAGATAACTCTGAAGTGCTCTGTCACGGAAAAAATGTAAGGGTAGAAAGAGTTGTAGGCCTAAGGTTTGCAAGAGACAAATTGTTATCATTCCTTCCTACCCATCCTGTTCTCCTCATCTCTTTCTTGTCTACTGTTTATTCTTTTTACCCTTTGTTTCCTCACTCATTCCTTCCTTTCATAAACTTTTACTGTGTCTCTCCCATATTCTAGACCCTAAGGAGATGGGGGGAGTACATGCCCACCTTCACATGGGATTGCATGTATGAAACACACAGCATTGCTGGATAGAAAAGGGAAAGCAGGGAGCTCCACACCAGTGGTTCTCAACCGCAGCTATAATTAGAATCACCTGGAAATTTTTAAAAACAAAACCCAAAAAACCAATGCTAGGGATACACCCCCAGAACAATTGAATCAAAATTTCTGGAGAATGGTGGATGGGGTTTTTTGAGGATTCAGAACCATTGCTTTCTATGGAGAATACGAAAGGAAAGAGGAGTTCCGGGTGGGGTTAGGGAGCCTTTTGATGTTTTTAACTTGCCTGTTTTTTGCAGGTAGCCTAATAGACCCTGGCAGATCAAGAGAAGTTAGCCACACAAATATCAGTGGCTTTCCTTAAATTAACAAGGAAAAAATACTGTTAATTCTTCTACCAGTTGACATCATGGAGATTACAAAGCAATCTCCCAGCCTTTGGAATTGTATTGACAGTGCCTGAGCTTGCTGACTTCTAGTGGCTGCCTCTAGATGAAGAAGCAAGGCTTACCCACCATCTCCTCTCAGCGTGGACAGCCCACTTGCTTTATACAACCCCAACTTTTGCCTTATGAAGTTCAAGTTGTAAGGAGTGAGCCTCAGAGAGAAAAGCAAAGGGAATTAAGGGAAGAGCAGGTTTCCCTTCTATGGATAGTGGAATTTCAGGTATCAGTCAGAAAATAGTGGCACAACAAAGAGTATCCCAGCCCATTTTGTGGTGGAGGAAACTGAAGCAGAGTTTAAGTGACTTACAGTACTCCCACTGTTCTTGTCTAAGACTTCCCAAAACTCAGTTCTCCAGGCTCTATGTCCCTCTTTCAGTACCATGATGCCTAGTTGTAGGGCAAACTATGTTTTGAGCAAATGACAAGTATCAATCATGAAAATAAAGAAGGAAATCTCTCCATGAACAAGAAAGACCACATTTATGGAGTAGAGACACTATTTTTTTTTAATATTTTATTTATTCATTTGACAGAAAGAGAGAGAGAGATTACAAGTAGGCAGAGGCAGGCAGAGAGAGGAGGAAGCAGGCTCACCGCTGAGCAGAGAGCCCGATGCGGGCCTCAATCCCAGGACCCGAAGATCATGACCTGAGCTGAAGGCAGAGGCTTAACCCACTGAGCCACCCAGGCGCCCGAGTAGAGACACTATTAATAACAGGCCCTCATGCTGAAGGCATGAGTTTGGATTCAGGGAAGCATAATATTTGCTTGGCAACCTCCCTTCCATCCCCAGCCCAAAAGAAAAGATAGGGGAGAAGGGGAGAGCAGTGGTCATAGTTTTGTGGACTGTCAACAACCCCAAGGTGGTTTTGTGGAGCTATGTTGTTTGTGAAAATGACCACAGGTCTCAAATCATAGCATGGCAAATGACAGCACAGTAGAGCCATGTTTAAACAGGAACCACAAGTAAAGGCAGATACCATTCCTTACAGAATACATGAGGTGTTAGCTGAGAAACTGCACTTCATTCAGTAATAGAAATGGTTGGATATGGCTGAGCTGGAGTCAAGACTATGAAATTTCCTTGCTATTTTGGGGCAGGGCAGTGGGAGGGAAAGATAAGGGAAGAGATGTGAAAGAGTGGCTTGTGTAGAGAACTGTCTCTTGGTTCCTATAAATTTATAGTGCTAGTTTTTGTGGAGTTGGTTTTGTTCTTTGTTGAACAGGTAATTACAGGAGATGAGACAGATAAGGACTAGAGGAAGATGCTGCTGACATAATTTTTATGTCTTGCTTGGAAGGCAGACTGTTAAAAGTCTTGGATTTCTAGTCTAACTTGGGTTGATCTTATGATATTTAAGAGAAACTAATCTGGAACATATTGGTGTTGAACTATGTTGGTCTATGTCAATGTCTTAGTGGGGCTATAAAGCAAGATCACACTTCATTTGGCACAGGGGGAGTTTTACTCCAGAAAGTTACTCTTCCCCTCTCTAGAATATGACATGGATGGTCTTGGACTCTAAAGCCTAGGTACTCAAAATATTCCTAGTGAAATGGGTGAGTTTATCTCTACTGGGTGGGAAGAAATTATAGGTTAGAAAGGAAATGACCCTTTGGATGAACAAGAATATTTCCTTTCCATCATCCTTGCTGTTTAATGAAATCATTTAAAATATTACAATCTGGATTTAAAGATACTGCAGAGAATTAAGGAAAGAGCATGCTTCTTCATACATGGGACAGTGGAGTCAAATGGAGGTTTGCAGCACCCTCTCTCAAGACACAGTGGTATAGGAGAAACAGACACTCTTAAAGGATGTCCATATCCAACATGGGGGTCCTGTCACAAGGGGCCAGTGAGAGCAGAATTAGAGGACATAAGCCAAAGAACATGAGAGTCCCGATTCTGAATATCAGTGAAGCAGCAGTGGTAACTCTCAGAAAGAACTGTAGGCAATGTGCAAGTGGGGGCACGGGGTAATTATAAATTAGAGAATAAATGGAAATATAACTTCAATTAGAGCCAAATCAGTGAAGTTGGTATTCTGACTGGCAAATATCCTTATGAGATTATCCAGAAACCAACAAGTATTCTGTTAAACTGCCAAACATTATCATCTGTTGTCCTTACAAGCCAGGCCTGACAGTAGAAACTGCAAACAAACTTGTATTGCATGTTTCTTCTGTGCCATATACAGTGCTAACACTTTAAAATTCTTAGGATAACATTTTGGGTTTCATGTCACAAGCTTTCTTTTGTCAATGAGGAATGTGTGCCTTTAAAAGTTTAAAAAATTGCCCCAAATCAACAGATAGTAAGTGGTGGAGGTGGGAATCAAACAGAGATCACTTCTAAAGCCTGAGCTCTTGACCACCCCACTATAGTGTCCATTAGGAACCAAAGATGAAAGCGTGGCAGTGGTGGGGAGGGGGAAGAGCAAGATGAATGGAACTAATATAATTACACAATTTTAGGACATGTCAATGTAATCAGTTTTTCAGGAAAAGAAAGAATAAAACATTTATTTTTTATTATTTTTTTACATTTATTTTTATTAACATATAATGTATTATTTTTTTCAGGGGTACATGTCTGTGAATCATCACTCTTACATAATTCACAGCACTCACCATAGCACATACCCTCCCTTATGTCCATAACCCAGCCACCCTATACCTCCGCCTCCCCCAGCAACCCTCAGTTTGTTTCCTGAGATTAAGAGTCTCTTATGATTTGTCTTCCTCCCCAGTCCCAGCTTGTTTAATTTTTTCCCTCCCTTCACCCCACAACCCCCCACCCTGACTCTCAAATTTCTCGTATCATAGAGATCATATGATAATTGTATCTCTCTGGTTGGCTTATTTTGCTTAGCATAATACACTCTAAAGTTCTGTCCACGCCATTGCAAATGGCAAGATTTCAGGTTTTTTTGATGGCTGCATAGTATTCTGTTATATATATCACACATCTTATTTATCCATTCATCTGTTGACAGACATCTACATTCTTTCCATAGTTTGGCTATTGTGGACATTGTTGCTATACAGATTCGGGTACACATGCCCCTTCAGATCACTACATTTGTATCCTTAGGGTAAATACCCAAGAGTGCAATTGCTGGGTCATAGGGTAGCTAGCTCTATTTTCAACTTTTGGAGGAACCTCCATACTATTTACCAGAATGGCTGCAACAACTTACATCCCCACCAACGGTGTAAGAGAGATCCCCTTTCTCTGCATCCTTGCCAACATCTGTCATTTCCTGATTTGTTAATTTCAGCCATTCTGACTGGTGTGAGGTGGTATCTCACTGTGGTTTTGATTTGTATTCCCCTGATGGAGAGTGATGTTGAGCAATTTTTCAGGTGCCTGTTGGCCATTTGGATGTCTTCTTTACAGAAATGTCTGTTCATATCTTCTGCTCATTTCTTGATTAGATTATCTGTTCTTTGGCTTTTGAGTTTGCTAAGTTCCTTATAGATTTTGGATACTAGCCCTTTATCTGATATGTCATTTGCAAATATCTTCTCCCATTCTGTCATTTGCCATTTGGTTTTGTTGACTGTTTCCTTTGATATGCAAAAGCTTTTGATCTTGAGGAAGTCCCAATAGTTCATTTTTGCCCTTGCTTCCCTTAGCTTTGGTGATGTTTCTAGGAAGAAATTGCTGCAGCTGAGGTTGAAGAGGTTGCTGCCTATGTTCTCCTCAAGGATTTTGATGGATTCCTGTCTTACATTAAGGTCTTCATCCATGTAGAGTCTATTTTTGTGTGTGGTGTAAGGAAATGATCCAGTTTCATTCTTCTGCATATGACTGTCCAATTTTCCTAACACCACTTGTGAAGAGGCTGTTTTTTTTCCATTGGACATTCTTTCCTGCTTTGTTGAAGAACATAGAGTTGAGGGTTTTTATTTTTGGGCTCTCTATTCTGTTCCATTGATTTACGTGTTTCTTTTTGTGCCAATATCATACTGACTTGATGATTACAGCTTTGTAACAGAGCTTGAAGTCCAGAATTGTGATGCCACCAACTTTGGCTTTCTTTTTCAACATTCCTCTGGGTTTTCAAGGACTTTTCTTGTTCCATGTAAATTTCAGGATTATTTGTTCCATTTCTTTGAAAAAAATGGATGGTATTTTGATAGGGATTGCATTAAATGTGTAGATTGCTTTAGGTAGCATAGCATAGACATTTTCACAGTATTTGTTCTTCCAATCCATGAGCATGGAGCATTTTTCCATTTGTGTCTTCCTCAAATTCTTTCATGAGTACTTTATAGTTTTCTGAGTACAGATTCTTTGCCTCTTCGGTTAGGTTTATTCCTAGGTATCTTATGGTTTTGGGTGCAATTGTAGATGGGATCAACTCCTTAATTTCTCTTTCTTCTCTCTTACTATTGGTGTATAGAAATGCAACTGATTTTGGTGCATTGATTTTGTATTCTGACACTTTACTGAATTCCTGTACAAGTTGTAGCAGTTTTGGAGTGGAGTCTTTTGGGTTTTCCACATAAAGTATCATATCATCTGTAAAGAGTGAGAGTTTCACTTCTTTGCTGAATCAGATGAATTTTACTTCTTTTTGTTGTCTTATTGCTGAGGCTAGGACTTCTAGTACTATGTTGAATAGCAGTGGTGATAGTGGACAGCCCTGCTGTATTCCCACCTTAGGGGAAAAGCTCTCAGTTTTTTCCCCATTGAGAACGATATTCACTGTGGGGTTTTCATAGATGGCTTTCATGATATTGAGGTATGTACCCTCTATCCCTACACTGTGAAGAGTTTTGATCAAGGAAGAATGCTATTCTTTGTCAAATGGTTTCTTCAGCATCTATTGAGAGTATCATATGGTTCTTGTTCTTTCTTTTATTAATGTATTATATCACAGTGATTGATTTGTAGATGTTGAACCAGTCTTGCAGCCCAGGAATAAAACCCTCTTGGTTGTGGTGAATAATACTTTTAATGGGGGATGCCTGGGTGGCTTCGTTGATTAAGCGTCTCCCTTCAGCTCAGGTCATGATGCCAGGGTCCTGGGATCAAGTCCCACATCGGGCTCCTTGCTCAGTGGGGAGCCTGCTTCTCTCTCTGCCTCTTCCTGCCACTCTGCCTGCTTGTGCACACTCTCTCTCTGACAAATAAATAAAATAAAATCTTTTAAAAAATAATAATACTTTTAATGGACTGTTGGATACTATTTGCTAGTATTTTAGTGATCATTTTTACATCCATGTTCATCAAGGATATTGGTCTGTAATTCTTTTTGATGTGGTCTTTGTCTAGTTTTGGGATCAAGGTAATCCTGACCTCATAAGATGAGTTTGGAAGTTTTCCTTCCATTTCTATTTTTTGGAACAGTTTCAGGAGAATAGGTATTAATTCTTCTTCAAATGTTTGGTAGAGGGACGCCTGGGTGGCTCAGTTGGTTGGACGACTGCCTTCGGCTCAGGTCATGATCCTGGAGTCCCGGGATCGAGTCCCGCATCGGGCTCCCAGCTCCACGGGGAGTCTGCTTCTCTCTCTGACCTTCTCCTAGCTCATGCTCTCTCTCACTGTCTCTCTCTCAAATAAATAAATAGAATCTTTAAAAAAAAAACAAAAAACAAAAAAAAACAAAAAAAAAACAAATGTTTGGTAGAATTCCCCTGGGAAGCCATCTGGCCCTAGGCTCTTGTTTGTTAGGAGATTTTTGATGACTGCTTCAATCTCCTTACTGGTAATGGGTCTGTTCAGTTTTCTATTTCTTCCTGATTCTGCTTTGGTAGTTTATATGTCTCTAGGAATGCATCCATTTCTTCCAGATTGTCAAATTTGCTGGTGGATATTTGCTCACAATATATTTTTATAATTCTTTGTATTTCTTTGGTGTTGGTTGTGATTTCTCCTCTTCCATTTGTGATTTTATTAATTTGGGTCCTTTCTCTTTTCTTTTTGATAAGTCTGGCCAACGTTTTACCAATCTTGTTAATTCTTTGAAAGAACCAGCTCCTAGTGTCATTGATCTGTTCTACTGTTCCTTTGGTTTCTAGTTCATTGATTTCTGCTCTGATCTTTATTATTTCTCTTCTTCTGCTGGGTTTAGGCTTCTTTGCTGTTCTTTCTTCAGCTCCTTTAGGTATAGGGTTAGGTTGTTTACTTGAGACCTTTCTTGTCTCTTGAGAAAGGCTTGTATCACTATATACTTTCCTCTCAGGACCGCCTTTGCTGTGTCCCACAGATTTTGAACAATTGTGTTTTCATTTTCATTTATTTCCATGAATTTTTTCAATTCTTCTTTAATTTTCTGGTTAGAGAAGCATGTGTATTCTGTTGCCTTGGAAAGGAATGTTCTGAATATATCTGTGATGTCCATCTGGTCCAGTGTGTCATTTAAGGCCTTTATTTCCTTGTTGATCTTTTGCTTGGATGATCTGTCCACTTCAGTGAGGGGGGTATTAAAGTCCCCTACTATTATCATGTTATCTTTGATGTGTTTCTTTGATTTTGTTATTAATTGGGTTATGTAGTTGGCTGCTCCCATAATAGGGGCATAGATATTTAAAATTATTAGACTTTCTTGTTGGCCAGACACTTTAAGTATGTTATAATGACCTTCCTCCTCTCTTATTATAGTCTTTGGCTTACAATCTAATTTATCTGATATATGGATTGCCACCCAGCTTCCTTTTGATGTCCATTATCATGGTAAATTGTTTTCCACCCCCTCACTTTATATCTGGAGGTGTCTTTGGGTCTAAAATAAGTTTCTTGCAGACAGCATATTGATGGGTCTTATTTTTTATCCATTCTTATACCCTTTTTTGCCTTTTTGATCGGGGCATTTAGCCCATTTACATTCAGGGTAACTATTGAAACATAAGAATTTAGTGTTGTTGTATTGCCTGTAAGGCAAATGCTACGGTCTATTGTCTCTGTTCCTTTCTGGTCTGTTACTTTTAGGCTCTCTCTTTGCTTAGAGGACCCTTTCAGTATTTCCTGTAGGACTGATTTGGTATTTGCAAATTCTTTTATTTTTTGTTTGTCCTGTAAGCTTTTTATCTCTCCTTCTATTTTCTGTGACATCCTAGCTGGATATAGTATTCTTGGCTGCATATTTTTCATGTTTGGTGCTCTGAATATCTCATACCAGTTCTTTCTGGCCTGCCAGGTCTCTGTGGATAAGTCTGCTGCCAATCTAATATTTCTACTGTTGTATGTTACAGACCTCTTGTCCCAAGTTGCTTTCAGGGTTTTCTCTTTGTCACTGAGACTTGTAAATTTTACTATTAGATGATGAGGTGTGGGCCTATTTTTATTAATTTTGAGGGGCATTCTCTATGCCTCCTGGATTTTGAAGCTTGATCCCTTTGCCAAATAAGGAAATTCTCTGCTATAATTGCTCCAATATACCTTCTGTTCCTCTCTCTTTATTCTTCTCCTGGAATCCCAATTATTCTAATATTATTTTGTCTTATGGTATCACTTATCTCTCAGATTCTCACCTCCTGATCCAGTAGTTATTTATCTCTTTTTTATTCTCAGCTTCTTTATTCTCCATCATTTGGTCTTCTATATCACTAATTCTCTCTTCTGCCTCATTTATTCTAGCTGTAAGAGCCTCCACTTTTTAATTGTACCTCATTAATAGCTTTTTAATTTCAACTTAGTTAGATTTTAGTTCTTTCATTTCTCCAGAAAGGGATTTCATTTCTCCAGAAAGGGATTCTCTAATATCTTCCATGTTTTTTCAAGCCCAGCTAGCATCTTGATAATCTTCATTCTGAATGCTAGTTCTGACATCTCACTAATGTCCATATTGATTAGGTCTCCTCTCTGAGGAGAATAGAGGGAGTCTCCCCAGATCTGCCACTTGTGTAGTCCCTTCTGGAAGAGCAGTGGCCCAACTGTGCCTTGGATCATGGTTTAAGGTAACCCCAAGCTGAGATCCTCTCCTTGGCTCTGTCTCTGCATCCAGCTTCCCCACTCTGATACCTGGGAGCTCTGCCACACTAACACCTCTGGTCCTTTTGTGACCTCATGAGTCATGAGATCATGCTGTCCCTATGAGGGCTCTACCCCCCGCTTAGCTCTGGAGTGACGTCCCTCAGTGGAGCAGACTTCTAAATGTTCCAATTTTGTGCTCCACTGCTCAACCACTTGCCGGGAGCCGGCTCCTCTCCCCGCAGTTTCTCTTCCCGTATATTGCCTCAGATTCACTTCTCTGCACACCCTACCTTCCAGAAAGTGGTCACTTTTCTGTCCCTAGAATTGCTGTTCTTCTTCTCTTCAATCTCCTATTCAGTTTGTAGGTGTTCAGAATGGTTTGATAACTATCTAGCTGAACTCCTGGGACCCCACGAAATTTAGGTCTCCTACTCCCCTGCCATCTTGCTCTTCCCCCTGGAATAAAACACTTAAACTGTATCAATTGTAAGATACTCTTGCTTTCAGGAATATTAAAGTAATGAACAAATATTATGGAATATGGGAAACATGGTACATCAAGTGAGTCCCATGTTCCAAGGCCCTTGTGTATTATCTTATTTAATGTGCACAACGATCCTCAGAGAAGTAAATGACTTGTTCAAAGGTATGTAACAGGTCAGCAACATCACCAGAATTTAAACCCATAATTTCCTGTGTATTAACTCAATATTTAGTGGGGTACAAATACCTCCATTCCTAGTTTTTTCTCCCAAGACAGGATCCCATGATTGAAAGAATGGCCTTAGATGTGGTTTCCATAATTGCTTCTCCTGAAAACAATGTAGATGAGAGTTCTACAATCACTTTCACTCATTTTGGATGCATTAGAGAAAATGGTAATGGCTTTTGCCCTTTACCTAGTAACCACCACTTTCAGGAGCTTCACTTTAGAGCCAAGTTACTTATGTGATTTTGAACCAGTTTTCTTTGGAATCTAACACTGAGGTGGTTCCAGCATCATACATGAAGAGCTATTATTATTTCTTATCCAGAAAAAATATAAGTATATTTCAATATGTCAGCTTCTTTCAGTGTGCAGTACTCTTTGTGCTATATACACATTTGGAAACTGCAACAAATGTTTTTGGAAAAATTAATTCAATTTAAGCTGACATTTATTACCCTCTGGTTAAAAGAATTAAATATAACTTCTTAAAAGTTTCTTGCTTGTAATTGAAGATAATAGAAGAATATTTGTCTCACCGAGTAAAGGAATTCTGGAAAATTGAAGTCCAACTGGATTGTTGGAAAATATATGACTAAATCATCATATACACACACCATACACACACACACACACACTATATACATGTCTACATGTATATAGATGTGTACATTACCCATGTACACGTATGCCCTTGGAGGAATCATTTGACCTCTAAAAAGGTAATGGATATAAAAATATCTCTAGATAAATACATTCACACATCACAGGCATAAAAGCATGTACTCAAATATATACATTTTCATATACAGGCACTCCTCATAGAGACTAGTCCTGAAAACTTGATTTGGGAATTAAATTTTTCTTTAAATAAATTTTAACTAACTTGATGAGCCAATATTTAATTGAATACTTTTTAGTAAAATTGTTCTTTCTCTTTTGTTTTATATATTTAATTTTTTTTTTAAATTTGCATTTATTTTAATTTTTTAATTGAGGTATAATTGACAAAATCACTTCTTTTTCAAAAGTTAAAATTCCCTGGGCAGTTTATATGATTTACAAAAGAGAGGTATATACTTCTCAAACAAGTCATCCATATTTTAAATATATTCATATATTACATTTATTTCATCAATGTCAGTCACTCAATGAATATTTATTTAGCACCTACTGTGGACATAGCATTCTGCCAGGTATGGAAGAAGCCATTATGCTTCCCCTCCCCCCCCCACAGAATTAGGGTATAAATTTGTAACCAGAAACTTACTGAAATAATAAAAATTCTTTGGTCTTCCCTCAGTCTGTTGGTCCTTGGGAAGCTATTAACTACATATGGAACCGAGCTCTCCTGGGCACTATTAGCAACACAGTCCGTCCTTAATCTCAGTCTTTTAGTCTAGACCAGACATTTGCACTTGATTCCCATATGCAAATGCAAGTCCACAGCCAGCTAGTTCAGTATATTCATTTTAAAATCCATTCTACAACTTCAAAGTCAACAACAGATTGAGAACATTAGTCTAAGCAGAAAAATACATGTTCAGATCTTTAAACTCTTCACTACTACTTGTAGGCTGCATGGAAAAGGGAGGGATAATTGAAGCAAGGACACCTGATGGAGACCATTTTGGTGTAGTTTAGCAATCTCTTGTCTATGAGTCTGGGATTGCATGCTGTTGAAAATCCTTCAACAGTTAAGTAATACCAAAAAATTGGCCCCCTCAAGCAATAAATTACTTTGATATTCACCACAACACAACAACAAACTGGCTCTCAAGTTTGGCAACCATTTGAAAAGAGGCGGGCCTCCTCTCTGAACTCTGAATGGAAACATTATTTTTCCTCCACTAGAAGCCATCATCACTCTTTCACCATAGGGAAGGTCACACCATCTTTCACAAAAGATTTGCCTGCTTGTAATTACTGCCTGCAGCACACAGACAAACGCAATCTTTTAAAATGCTAACTGTGTTATACTTAGACCCAAGGGATCCGGGGTACAAATGTAACGCGGCCTTACCAGTTTGTCTTAGCGAGACCTTACAGTGCTGATTGAAAACAGCTGAACTAAATCAACAGTTACCTTGAGCCAGGGGCCTTTGGAGAGCAATTAGAGTCAAGGCTTGGGTTTTGAACCCAATATGCTCTGTCAGTCTCAATGATTTGTGTTTGTTGTACTCAGTCTCATTTCCTGCATGAAATATGAGGCTGTATAAAGAGGAAAAATTCCCAAGATTAAAAAATATTTGACCTCAGTGCATTTGTGAGCCTAGAAGTACACATGTCTAAATGACCATTTGGGTTTGTAGTACAAAGTTCTATTGATGTTGGCAGCCTGAGCTTCCCAGTCTCAAAGCCACATGAATGGTTTCGAGTTTCAGCCAAAAAATGTTTTCCACATGCTTTAGTGTGGGCCAATTTACACAGTAGATTTTGTGGAGACTGCAGCCAAGTGCTTCATAAAGGGCTGCCTTCTCTGGGATCAGGGAAACCACAACAGACACATTGCTAATGCAATCTAATTATCTGCTTGAATATTTTTCCAGATGTATCCAATGTCTAAAAATACTGCAATAAAAAAGGTATTATTTGGCTCCCTCGACTGAAACAGTGGCATAAAGAACCTGTTTGTCTAGAGGGAAAGTTATGACATTGTACCGCTCTGACTGCATTTAAATCAGTCAAACAAAACAGTACCCACAGGGTGGGCCATGCTTTCTGTTTGAATGAGTCTTCCAAACTGAGACCCTCGTATGAGAGATCTTCTTTGTATAAAGGGATGACCCTTTCACTTATAAGTTAATTCCTCTCATTTGTGGTTTCCTAATTTGATTGAGGTTGGTTAGTGTAATTCATGACAAAAAGAACCCATGCTTTTTCCACTAAGCTCACAGTATGCCTCACACAACGGGACAGCAGACCATTTCCTTCCTGTCAGCGGAGAAAAATCTTTTGACTAATAAGCTGAGATTTTTACCCTGTCCCCATAGAAAAACTGGCTATTCTGAAGGTCTTAATGTTTCCCTTTTGTTTTCCTTCAGCAGGATTTATTTTTGTACAGCAAGCCCCATACTTCAGCCTAGTTTCCTTTGTGTCATTTGGATCTCAGCAAGCCCAGCAGATACACGATGTTATGCCAGGTTATTGTTCAGGTTGTTGGCAAGAAGGCTCATTCCTAACACATCCAGCTGCCTAGGAGAACACAAGAGCATTCAGTAGGAATTTGTTGAACTAAAATGAGAGGTCAGTTTTACCAACCTGTCTTTTAACAAAGACTTTAGAAGGAACTCTAAAATTCCAAATAAATAAGGCTAGGCAGAACATACACCACGCACACATGCACACACACAGTTTCCCAAGAAACTGAAACACTTTATGAAAAATTTGTACCCCGCCCCCGCCAATCCTCCCTCAAGCAGCAAGGGTGGGAAAGGTGTGCCTTCTGTATTACACCTTTCAGGAAGTAATAAATCAGAGGCAAGACATCACCTTCACTATTTTAATTATTCTCCGTCACAACCACAAAACCACTGTGCCAGCTCCTCTAATTTCCCTACTGCACCACTGGAGTGAGAGAACTGCCCAACATGAGGATAACTTAAACAGTTGTATACTGAAGTTGTGGCTGAAACTAACAAAAAAAGGAAACAGAGTGCCAAGGACTCCTGTGAGCTAATGATGAGAAAAGGAGTCCCCCCAGGCTGGTTCATTCCATCTTTCTTAATTGAGCTATTTCCTTGCAAGGCGAGTTCTTACTGATTGATTTGACTCTATTTTCTTGTGAAATCTTGAAACCGTATTTTTATTCACTCCATTGTTCATTTGTGGTTTTTTTTTTTTTTTTTTTTTTTTCCCCTCAGCTGGGATATGGTGTCAAAATCTGTTCATGTTGCCTAGAAGATATCCATAGGGAATGAGGTCACCTGGGTTTTACAATTTGAAGAAAATAAACGGTTAATTCCTCTGGCAATCCTTTTTCATTACATAATCTCCCCCCTTCCCCCAGCAATGTATGATTATACTGTTTCCATGTATCATTAAGATATTCTCAGGGAAGTGGAAGCAGATAAGGCATGCGATGAGATGCTATTCACTTTGGCAAATAGAGGTTATATTTAAAAGTACATTGTGTTTGGTATCATCAGAAGGAATGCCTTGTGATCAAAGTAATTAGTGCTAAGTTATGAATAACCTCATAATCATCTCAGGCTATTTATGTTTTAAGGAATCATGTAAACTAATCCCAAATAATATTTAATTTGTTTATTTCAGGCAATGTGAAAAATTGAAGAAAAAAAAAAAAACAAACAAAGCTTGGGGAAAACAAGATTTGGCATCTGGATCTCAACTCACAAGCCGGCCTGCCCAGGTTACAGCTTTGCTCTTGATGTAAGTGTTTTGAGTTTTTACATACGATTCTCTCTCTAAAGCTCTAGAGAGAATGTACTTTTTTAGGGATTTCCCCCTTTTACGGAAGCTGGTTCTCTTTACTAACTTCCTTTGTCTGACAGTATTGTTAGTACACAGGGTAACTGTAAGTCCAAGAGTTACTGTAGCACAAATAAAGTGGAGCTCTGAGATCTAAATTTGAGTTTTGAAAATGTTATCCATAACCTTCATAATTGTTTTGGGCAAATAAAGCCAAAATACATTTTTTTTTAATTTGTCAAAGAGCAAGTTAAGAAATGAGCCACTTTGAACTGAATTGCTAGGAATTAGACTTTCATGGTTCCTAAAGTTGGCTACTTTGGTTTTGAAAGTTTTGGTTTTGAAGATCACAGCATGACATAAAGCAGTGTTTCTCAAAGTATAGTCCATAAATCATTTGTTTCCCCTTGTGGTTTTTTTAGCAGAGTTTAGAACATTCTGAGGAAAAAGAAATTAAAGCAAACTTTGTTTCCAGGTATTTAACAAATTTAAAATGGAAGATTAAATAGAATTCTCACTGAGCTCTCCCATGTTCTTAAGTCATTAACATCTTAAAGGTAACCCATTCGTTGAAAGGACTCTGATGATCAGACTTCAGCTTCCAGTCAGTTAACTGGGTGCAATGCATTTAGGTTAACTTATTTTCACATTACTAGCATGTTACTTGTTTGTATTTGAACATTTGCCTTTTTAAAGATTGTTATTATTGGGGTCTATTATTAGATTTCTAATTTTATTAAAGAAGCAATTGCATACACAAGTAGTTTATGCAAACATAAAATGGTTATAAAAGTAGAGACAGAAATACACTACCACCATAATCATTTTTGGTAACCGGGTTTCAGAGTGAATGTAGAATGTGATTGCATATATACTGAAACAGGGGAAAGCAGCTAGAAGCAGCCAGATATAAAAAGTGGAAATGGGAAATCTAAAAATAAACAATGGAAAATTTTACTTAGAAGGCTAACAATCATTTTGACCCTTGTGTGTAGTAAACTGCCTTTTATAAAATTTGGCTAATTAGTGGCATAAAGCCATCAAATTTTGCATATAAGTGCTATGTACCTCTTTGGTTTAAAAAATGGTATTTTTCTATAGAACTATTTTCCAGTTTTAAATTGCTGGATTCTATCGCTGAAGGAAATGGAGATATCAAAACTATAAAGGCATAATTCAGAAGTTACCCTTCTTGTAGCAAAAAAACACAAGTCATACTTTTTCAACTTGACTGTAAAACTAGCTACAAAGCTAATAACAAATAATGAGCTCAAAGTGAAAGCATAATAAGAATTGGCAAAACTTTCCTATCATATGAAAATTGCATATCATGGAACGTCAATGGCATGTAATGTGTGCGGTCTAGGAGATATTTTGCTCTCAGTTGGTAGGGCATGTGTAAGGTGTGGATCAGGTCTTGGCTAATATGTGATGTGTGCACAGAGAATAAGTGTTTAGTGTGTTGGTTTTTGTTTGTTTGTTTGTTTTTGTTTTGTTTTGTTTTGGTTCTGTTAGCCGTTAAAGTTTTTGTGGTGGAGAACACTATTAATATCACTGTTTTTCTGAAGCATGATGTGCATTGGGAAAAGAGTATTGGTACTGTTCCTAACAAGGCATCATGCATGTGTACCACAAGGAACAGGAGTGCTACACGATACAAAATGTGACAAATTGCCAATGTGCTTGCATTACTATTCACAGTGAATGGCTGATAATCAACAATATGCCTCCCAGTCTTGGTTCTGTGTTGAAGGAAATACAGAAATTTGTGGATATAATCAGATGGCAATATATGTCTGTTAGGATAGTCTGGGATGAGATTTTTATTTTCCATGCTGAAGTATGCTAGCTCCCAAGATGAAATTTCCATAACTTTTAAAATGATGAAATATAACACACACAGAAGAAAAGGTACAAAACACGTAAATGTACAATATAAGAATCATTAGAAAGTGAACATCTTTTTACCTACCACTTAAAGAAATAGAATTGTCTACACTGAAGAAGTACCCTTCTCCATCACATTTCCTTCATTCTCTCTGATAGGTATAATGATTTCTCCTTTGAAATCCTCTGTATTTCTGTTACTTTCATACGTAGCCATAAATAAAATGGCTAATATTGACTGGTTTTAAACTTTATATAAAGGCATAGTTTAAAAGAATTTCTTTTGATAATATGTAAGATTAAAGTAGGTTGTTTGTACAAAGCTCTAGTTAGTTCACTTCAATTATGGCACAAAATTCCATTATATTAACAACCATGAGTTATTTATCTATCCTATCATCCTTATTTCCTGATGGATATTACAGTTGTTTTCAGCTGTATCAAAAATTGTTGCCATGAACTTTTATTTACATGTTTCCTTACACACATGTGGTTGTACTTCTCTAAGAATATACCCAGGAATGGAATTCTTGGTATTATTTGGTCACAGAATATTGTTTTGTTTTGTCACAGATAAGTATGGGAAAGGACAGTATTAAAGTGGTTGAAACAATTTTCACTCACATTAACTCTGTATGACAGTTTCTTGTTCATTTTTTCACTGGCACTTGGTATGGTCAGACTTTTAAATTTGTCCAAGCTCATGGATGTATAGAAAGACATCATTATGGCTTGAATTTGCATACGAAGGAGGGAATTATTTAGAAGCATCTTTGACATAATAAATGAAATTTTAAAATAGCTTCATAAAATTAGTAATACCAGTAAAGATCTTTTTCTATTATTTGAAATGATTCATTTAAATGATGTGCCTCAGTATATTCTCTAATAGCTAAAATGTCATCACTCTTAATGTTAATTGTAGCATACTAATATTTATTACAAAACCAATCTATGTTTGAAATGCAATATCTGCTATTTTTTTAAAGATTTTATTTATTTATTTGACAGAGAGAGATCACAAGTAGACAGAGAGGCAGGCAGAGAGAGAGGAGGAAGCAGGCTCCCTGCCGAGCAGAGAGCCCGATGTGGGGCTCGATCCCAGGACCCTGGGATCATGACCTGAGCCGAAGGCAGAGGCTTTAACCCACTGAGCCACCCAGGTGCCCCAATATCTGCTATTTTTATACTTTCCCAATACTAGATATTTTGCTTCACTTGTTAGATAAATAAGTTAATGATTAATTCGCTTCATTTGAAAATTACACTCAGATAATGAATAGAATATAAGCAAATACTTTTCAGATGTTAATATAACTAAAGAATACTGGTAATAATCCATTTGCCATATCTTCCAACTTGAAACTTTGAAGCCTCCCGCTTTTGTTTCCATTCTGCTCACTGACCTCATTGGTGAAAGAGAGCTTAATGTTATAGTCAAAGGATATCTCCATCATTTTTGGTTGAATGTACAATAGAAATATCTCAAAATTCTCTGACAGAAGGCTCCAGAATGAGAATGCTAGCAGTCTCAATGGAGTATAATATTGTAAAAGAATAGTTAGTATAGTTGATATAATACTAAAAAAAGAAAATTGGTTATAAGTCTTAGTTTGAACTAATAGAGCAACCTTTATTTTTGTTGAGGATGCCAAACAAAACCATCTTAATCTTTGATAAGAAATGATATATTAACTGTGATTGTATTGTATATGTCTTATGTATGTTATTCAAATTATTATGATAATTTTTCAGAAAAAGCAATGATCACACTTATTCTAAAACACTATTGTGTGGTCTATCAATGATCACAATTTGATAAACACTGGTATAAAGTACCAGTGACTAAGAGTTAATGACAAAGACTAGGACTGACTTGGCATTGCAGCTTTGACAATCTGGAAGAATTATTAATACTTCTGAGTTTCTATTCCTTCATCTGGAAACTACATATCATACAGCTGCATTGATTTGCTCATACTGTTTTGTCTAAATGAGATAATATGAAATATATCTTAAAGACCATTCTGCTCCCTGTTATGATGGGGTGGCTGGTATCAGACTCACTGTTCTGTAAGAAAAACTTTGAAAGTCAGGTGCAATGCAACAACAAAAATGAAAACAACAACAAAAAATGTCCTTGAAGATACTAGAGAACAAGATTCTAGATGAATTTATATTTTGCAATTTCCCTTCAAGGCATTTTCTGACCACTAATCAGTATTTGAACAGGGAATGGTGCTGAGAAAATAAGTATAAAGCAAAAACTGAGCTAAGCAGAGATTATCACAGCATCAGGATTGTTTAAAGAAGAGGGGTTTTAATAAATATCCTAGAAATTATTTAGTAGAACCCTGAACACCCACTCTCTAGGAGCAGTAGCAAGCCAGAAGTAGACTAGTCTTTACTGAATGAAGGTGATGTGTATATTCTATATACGCCTGACAGATGAAACCTAAATCCTCTTTGGAGGAGATAACATCATTCAGCAGCACTAGCTTAATTCATATATATTATTTAGCATTTATTCAGAAATTACCAGTCATGCCAAAAAACATAACCAAAGCTGGAAAAATCAAGAGAAAAATAGAAACAAATCCATAAGTGATCCAGCATTAGAACTCACAGACATGAACTGGAAGATTATTGTGACATGTTAAAAAAAAATGGAATAGGGAAAAAAAATGGAATGACAGAGGGTAGAAAATTTCATAGCAAATTAAGAAACTATAAAAATAATGAAATATAAATGTTTATAGTTAATGCATTTAATAGTTGATTAGACAAATACAAACAGGATTAATAAACTAGAAGATAGCTTAGTAGAAAATATCTAGATTCAAGCAATAAGAGAGAGAAGAAAAGATACTTTAAAAACCATAAGAGATATATGGGACACAGTGAAAGGATTGAATTTATGTGTAATTGGAGTCCAGAAGAAGTGAGACAGAATGGGATAGAAGCTTTTTTTAAAAATATCATGGCTGGAATTATCTATAATTGTTGAAAGGCCCATTGATTCAAAAATATCTCTAAATCAAAACCAGGGCAAAATCAAAGAACATCACACCTAGACATATCATAGTAAATCTGCTGAAAGACAAAGACAAAGAGCAAATCCTAAAAGTATCCATAGGATAAAAAGAAAGGTTACCTTCAAAGGAACATTAAAGCAATGGCTGAATTTTCAATAGTATGATTTCTTTCTTAAATGTTTTTAAGAATTCTCCAAAGGATCTCTCTAGGCATAAAATATTCTTTGCAGGAAAGTTTTAAACTTATATTTGATTCACTATATATATAAGAAAATCACATTTTCTGTTCCCTCTCTTAATTTGGATTGTTAATTTTTAAAAAGGAATTTGTCTATTTCTTCTAAATTTTAAATTATTAAGATAGTATTTTAAAATCATATGCTTTTTTTGAAGTGTACTTTCTAGGAATATCTTCTTTTGTTTGCATGCTATTAGCAATTTGTGATTTCTTTCTTTTTTCTCTTTTTCTTTTTCTGTTGCTTTTCCTAAGGGTGTATCACTTTTATTAATACTTTTAAAGAAGAAACCTTGGGCTTTGTTTATTTTTCTTTACTGCATCCTGTTTTTTTGTTTTATTGACCACATCTATCATACATTTTTATTTCTTCTATTTCTTTGATTTTATAATGGGTTTCATCTTTCAGGTTCTTTAGATGGTTGCTTACATCTTCGATTTTCAGGCTTTTTTCTTTTCTAATATACTCATTTTAACATATAAATATTGCTCTGATAATTATATTAACTCATTTGACAATGCCAGCATAATCTTAACACTAGAGGACAATATAAGAATTTTCCTATATGTCATAATGGCCAACTTCTGTCATTAAAATAAATGCAGTTTTTTTTTCCCAAAGAAAATATTAGTAGAACCTATCTAGAAATATAAAAATGAATAATACATTATATCCAAGTAAGCTTTCTTCCAGTAATAAAAAATTGATTCAACAATCAAAAAATAAATACCATTATTCACCACATAAAAATTAACTTTTTAAAAAAGTACAATTTGATCATCATAAACTTTTTGTTAAAAAAAGCATTTAGTAAGATTCCACAACCTTCAGAATAAAAACCTTTGATATCCTTAATCTGACAAAAAATGTCCACCAAAATATCTACAATAAAAACATATTTAATTGTACAATTACCAAAGCTTTCCTCCTGAGACTGGAAGTGACAAGCATGTCCTGCTTTGTCTCCAATATCATACTGGAGGTTCTACCCAGTGTAATAAGATAAGAAAAAGTAACAAAGGGGCACCTGGGTGGCTCAGTGGGTTAGGGCCTCTGCCTTTGGCTCAGGTCATGATCTCAGCGTCCTGGGATCGAGCTCCGCATCGGGCTTTCTGCTCGGTGGGGAGCCTGCTTCCTCTTCTCTCTCTGCCTGCCTCTCTACCTACTTGTGATCTCTCTCTCTGTCAAATTAATAAATAAAATCTTTAAAAAAAAAAAAAAAGAAAAAGTAAAAGTAACAAAAAAGACATAAGAAGCAGAAAGGTACAAATGAAATTGCCATTATTTGTAGATAACATGATGGTGTTCATAGAGAATTAGCAGAAGAATCGATATATGAATCTCTGAAATTACTAAATAAATTTCGTAAGTTAATTGGCTATAAAATCACTATATCAGTTAATTATGGTCCTACCCACTAACCACAGGAAAAGTTTAATGAAATTTTAAAACATCATTTACTCTAATAGCAAAACAGAAATTATTTAGCAAAAAATACATGAAGAAAGCTATATAAGAGCTCTAAAAATTAAAAAAAAATAAATAAAACCCTAGGAAACATTGCTATGAGAAATTAAAGTCTAAACAAATGGACTCTATATCTTGTTCATGGATTAGAAGACTCAAAAGTGAAGAATGTTTTTCTGTAGATTCAATAAATTACAATTAATATGCAAGCCATCCAATGGAAGGAGTAGTGAAACTGATATGCTGATTTTTAAACAGTTTTCACAGAATGAGAACAAAGTGGGTGTACTTGTATTTCCAAATATCAAGGTTTAATATAAAGTAACTACAACAGTGGTATTGATGTCAGATTAGACAAACAGAACACAGCAGAGGAACCAGAGAGAGAACCATATGTTTATAGTCACCTGGTTCCTCTTTGCAATGCAATGGAGAAGGAATTCTCTTTTCAGTAGATGCAGTTGGATCAATTGATTATCCATAGAGATTTTTTAAAAGGACCTTTACTTCACACTTCACACTTTACATAAAACCATTTTCTAGTGGGTCAAAGACTTACACACAAAACATAAAACAATAAAGATTCAAAATATAATAGAATACTTCATTATCTTGGGGTATGCAAAAAATTCTCTTAAACACTAACTGAATAGAAGTACAGAAACAGCACAATACAGAAGATTGATAAATTCTTCTTCATTGAATTTAAGAACTTCTTTTAATAAACTTAACAGGTACCACTAAAAATTTAAGTCACAGAGTAGAATTATGTTCACAATAATAGAGCCAAAAATAAGGAAATCCTGAAAATTAATAAGAAAAAAAAAAAAGAACAGAAGATCTTATGTAAGAAAAGACAAATGACTGGGTGCCTGGGTGGCTCAGTCATTAAGCGTGTGCCTTCAGCTTAGGTCATGATCCCAGGGTCCTGGCATCGAATTCTGCATCAGGCTCCCTGAGTCTGCTTCTCCCTCTGCCCCTCTCCCCCACTCGTTCTCTCTCAAGTAAATACATAAAATCTTTTAATAAACGGACAGACATTTCATAAACAGGTAATAAGCCCATGAAAGGGTGATCAGCATCATTAGCCACTACGATAATACAAATTTAAACTACAATAAGATTATCATGAATGTATAATGTATACTAGAATGTATAAATATATACTAGAATGTATAAAATTTAAGGGGAAGAAAAGGTAAAACCAAGTGTAGAAAATTCAGAGCAACAGAAAATCTCATTCCCTGCTAATGGGAGTAAAAACTATAAGAATCACTTTGGAATTCTGTTTCGCAGTGTGATCACATGGCCATATGCTACAGCAATTCCATTTCTAGGTACCAATGAAAAAGCATACATATATGCAGCAAAGTGTACAAAAGAGTTCATAACAATATTATCCAGCATAAAAATGAAAATCAATCTGAATGCTCAATAACAATAAAATGAATAATAAATTATGCTATATTGTACAACAGAATGCTACCAGGAATGTAAAAGAACAAACTAGTGCTACATGCAACATGGGTGAACATCACAGGGATAGTGTTGAAAGATAGAGTAGAGATAAAAGAGTACATTTGTTTAATTTTATTTATATAAAATTCTAATACAGGCAAAACTGGTATGTGGTGATAGAAGTCAAAATAGCAGTTGTATTTGGTGAGAAAGTCATGATTGGGAGGGTCCATGAAAGACTTCTGGAAATTGGTAAATTTGATCTGAGTCATAGTTAACAAGTGTATATGTAAGTTAAATTTATTGAGTTGGATTTGTGTACCTTATAGTGTATATGTTATACCTCACTACTAAAGTAAACAAACCAACAAGTAAATGAATAACTTAAAAGAGAAAATTTAGGAATGCTTATTCATTCTTCTCCTGTCTCAGCTGATGATAGGAACATCTTGGCTGATTATAGGGACATTACAATTTTATGTCTTATACTAAATGTTTTCATGAGGTTCCTAAAATAAGAAAATGAAACTCTCCAATCCAGACCAAAGAGCATGGTGGGGCAAAGGAGAACTCAGTAGGTTGCTAAAGGAGAAAACAATGATCTCTGAGTGGAACTTATAGAGGAGGATTATCTCTTACACTGTGTTGCATGATCCTTAATGGTAGTGAGAGTAAAATACTCATCTCAGCACACCCAAGTGTGTACATAGCAAAGTGCCTGGAACATAGTAATAATTTAAGCTGATATTTATTCAGGGCTTACTCTGGGTTCTGTGCTAGGATTCTTACAAGTATGATCTCAATTAATTCTCACAAAAACCTGTGAGATAACTAAGATTTTGTCCCCATTTTAAAGTTGATAAAACTGAGACTTATGGAAACTATTTCACATGCCAAATCATCCAGTTTTTTTTTTTTTAATGATTTTATTTGTTTATTTGACAGAGATCACAAGTAGGCAGAGAGGCAGGCGGGGGGCGGATCGGGGGGTGGGAAGCAGGCTCCCTGCTTAGCAGAGAGCCCAATGCGGGGCTCGATCCCAGGACCCTGAGATCATGACCTGAGCGAAGGCAGAGGCTTAACCCACTGAGCCACCCAGGAGCCCCAAATCATCCAGTTTTTGAGTGGTGTGCCTAGGTGGCTCAGATGGCTGGGTGTCTGCCTTCGGCTGGGGTCATGATCTCCAGGTCCTGGGATCAAGCCCCACCTCAGGTGCCCTGCTTAGCAGGGAGCCTGCTTCTCCCTTACCCTCTGCCTGTTGTTTCTCTTTCTCTCTCTTTCAAAATAATAAATAAAATATTAAATAAATAAATAAATAAGAAAATCCAAGGCACTGCAAATCTTGAGACTATGTGTATAACCATCATATTTCTAAGAAAGCAGTTGGGTATATGAAGCAGGAATTTTCTCTATATCTCCATTATAGAATTAAAAACAATCCATTTATTTATTAAGGTTAAACTTAGTAATTCCTCCTCCCTAGGCTATGAGATCCTTGAAGCAGGGATAATATTTTATTTGTCAATAAGTCCCCATTTTGTACCACAGTGCCTGGCTCATAATAAATGATGAATTTAAAAAAGATTTGTTTGGTGAGGTGGCTTGATTTGCCATGGTTCTAGGGTTACTGTAGAATCTGTCCATTCCTGTATACGTGTTCGTAAGTAAAATGGAAATTACCTCTCACAGCGAGCTTCACAAGGGTAGTATGAGTATCCACAGAGTCATGATGCAAATTGTGGGAACTTGGTGATATCTGCTAAATCCAAAATTAACCACTGCTCCAGGAAGAAAAGAAACAAAAAGAAGTGAAAAGAAAAAGAAAAAAAAAAGAATAAAAGTGACCTAGTGATTGCTTGAGAATGTAATTGAAAGTATTTTTATAGTCTGTGGAGTAAAAGCAACCTTTAAGATTCTGAACAAAATTTCTTCACTCTGTTACCACATTTTCCACTTTCTCATTGGAGTGATGATTTCTTAATGCAATATTTTTGTGTTTCCTGGACACTCTTTGTGTTCAGAAGATAAGCTGTCAACACAATCTCAGAGAGTCTTTTGGAAGGGAAAGAATGCTTGGGGATTCTACCTCTGCCTAGAACCCTGCCAGGAGACACATGCCCTAAAAAAAATGTCCCTTTTCCACCAACTTGTCCTTGGAGAGGAACCAATTTTCCTTGCTTTTAGAATGCATAAGTTATACAGAGATGCCTGGTTGAAGTCTTTAGCACATCATCCCTGGAATACCTTGGTCTTTGGTTTGGCAAAACATCAATACCGGAGGTGGTAACAGCTGTGCAACAATTTATGGGAGGGGCAAGGGGACTGGCAGCTGCTTTTATTTTTCCCTGTTCTTGAAGCTTGTTTCCTTTGAGTCATTTTTTGATTGTGATGGATTTATTTTCTGTTATGTATTATTTCAAAGATCTTGGGCAATCTTTTTTCAAGATTCATGAAAACAAAGATTCACGGTTCTGATGAGAAAGGGTGTTTAAATTTGTTGGAACCTATGTTCCTATGCATTTTTATGGCACATATTTGGCATTCTAAAAAGTTATGTAGTATCTGTGATGACACATAGAAATCTCTAAATTATAGCATTCAATGGCTGATCATTCATAAGTAAAATTTTAATGTATTAGAGGTTCAGATTATCTTCTCCTGTATTGATATGATTATTTTAAATGAAACCTATGTTACTTCTTCAGTATGAAGAAGTACTGCAAAAAGAGGAATATATTAAGGAATAATTATTTATTTTCTAATGTTAACAAATATGGAACATGATTTCAGGTGACATTTAAGACCTTCTTCATCTCAAGCAGCCAGTAAGACTTCAAGATAGGACATGTCTTGTTTACTTCTACCTGTGAGTTTATTGTAGGAGAGTCATATTTTTAAATAATAGTTGTTTCTAAGTAGGTTACTGAATTTTTCCTTTTCTGAAATTCTATATAAAAAAATTTAAAATATTTTTACCTCAATAGATCTGTTTATTAATAGCAATTTCTAAGAATAAATTCACAGAATTCCTCTCTCTTTATCATGAAAAATGTAGATGTAATGTGAGAAAGGTACTAGGAAAACATAGCTAATGACTTACCCCCCACCCACACCCACCATGTTGTGAGTTAGGTCAAGTTTGCTTTTAACACCATTTCATTTTCCCTTTGATTCCCTTAGTAATAAGTAAGTTTTTTCGTTGCAAGCAATAGAGAAGACACTAACTTAAATAGCAAAGAGCTTATTAGGATATAAACATAAGGCATAACATAGGGAGTGATACTAAAAAACCCCCATTAGAAGGATATGAAGAATGGGCAAAGCATGAGGTAAGTCTGATGAACCAGCAAGTAAAGGACAAAACTAGGTAAGTCCAAGTTGTCTCTGTATCAGGAACTAAGAATGTCTAGGAAACACCGGACTGCTAAGGCTGAGGACAGTTTCAGCTATTCATCAGTGGTTTGTGATTTGGGGGAAGAGATATGATTGGTCTAGATTGGGCCACATGCCACCCATTGACCAGGGTAAGGCAGAAGATCTTGACTGACATAAAGAATCCAACAGCTGTTACAAAGGTCGCAGACCACTCCAAAATTCAGTAGTTTGAATTCATAGTCATTTATTTCCCTAGGCATCTACAGATAGGCTGGGGATCAGCTGATCTAAGTTGGGCCTAGCTGTGTGACTTTGTTTAAAGATCGGGTCAGATGGCAAAGATATATGTCACATATATTCCTTCAGGGGCCCAGATAAGGGCCAGGAGCTATATGGGAGAGGTTCCTGTCATGGGAAAGTACAAAAGTGCAAGTCCTATCATATAAGCAGTGTTGAAGTCTCCACTCATCACATCTGCTAACATCCATTGGACAAAGCAAGTCATGTGGCCAAACCCAATGTCAAATGATGGAAAAGTACACTCTGCTTTTTGTGGGAGTGACAGCCAAACCAACTGACAACAGGGATGCAAAACAGGGGTACAAAAATGAGTCAATAATTAAATTGGGCTAATTACCTAAGAATCAAAAAAATAATAATTATAATAAAAGAAATCAACATTATTACCAAAAACAAAAAGGATGCTTGATAGCAAAAAGAAATGAGCCCAACAAATGACTAATTCCTGAAAGGTCTTGTTTTCACTTGGTTCTTACAAATTTTAGTTTTAGGTAGTTCTTCTATTTTACCTTCATACCCCAATAAGACTCCAAGAACTAACACAATCATTTTATGTCAGTGATGTGACCAGTACTTCAAGCTATAAGTAGAAGTGGTCAAATCATTGTTAGATAATGTGCCTCCTTTTAGGAACAAACTTGCAAGTAATTGTAATTCCAATACATTGTGAAAAAAAGTCATACAGAAGAAGGAATTGTCACTTACTATATAGAACCTGTGAACATCCAAGCACCTGGTAAACTAGGCTGAAGCAACAAGTTCAGCTATTTGGGATCTCTGTGTTGCTCACTTCAGCACTAGCCACTTCTAAAGGATGGTTGGGTAGCAGTGGCTGTTACTATTCTGTGCTTTGCCTTGCCTGGGGAGTGCTAATGGAATTTGGACATCAGATTTTAATGAATCAAAGGGTCCCCTAATGCTGGTCCTCAAATCTAGGCTGGGGTGGCTACATCAAATCATATCTTCAGATTCTAGGGCTCCATTCATAAGGACCCCAATTGAGTATGTCTTGTGTCAAAGCCCTAATATTGATTTTTCTTCTGACATTCCAGAACTCTCTCAAGTGATTCCAAGGTTTATCCAGGTTGAGAATCTACTTAGTCCAGTGGTTTAAGCATGAAAAAGTCTACTTAGTCCAATGCTTTAAGTATGAAAAAACAGAGTGGTTGTCAGTTATGACTTTCTTTCCTGTGTCACACAAGCTTGTTTGGTGTCAGAACTTAGACTAGTACCTGCTCTACTGTCCTATCTCCCAGTCCAGTGCTCATTCCTCTATACCCTGCTCTTTCCTTCACAGAACACCCAGAAGGTATCATGCTGATCTGAACTTCTGGAGAGTGAACCCCATCCCCTCCCCATTCTCAGGTACATCAGTTTCACTCTGAAGCACATGTAGATGTAGATATACTTGCATACTTATATAGACTTCATCGGTCATGGTTGCTAGAGAGGTGAGCTAAGACCATTTTTAAATGAAACCTCCAAATCTTTTTTGCCCCAGAGGCACAGTGTATAAGCCAAAGGTCACTGTGATAAGGGAGACAGCCCAGGTCTGTGGAAAAAACCTCCAGAGCAAAATCATCAACTCTTAATGGAATGTGAATTGAAAGCCAAGAACTGCTAGTGGGGAAAAAAAAAAAAAAGATGGAAAATAGAGGAAAGAAGAACAGAGAGGAGTGAGCATGAGGTGACAGTGCAGAAGGCTTGCGATGGGCTTGGGCAGACTGTCAGGCAGCAGGTCAGCTGGCATGCAGGATAAGATAGGGGTGAGAGACAGCCACCCCAAAGGAAGAAAGATGGTCTTCAGGAAGGGAAGATAAGTTTAAAATTAAACACAGGGGAGGAAAAGGGTGTTTACAGTTTTCTGAGATGAGATTCAAGGCTGAAGTCATCGTTTGGCAGCCAAGCCAAAGAAATTTGATTTCCCTCTGAAAGATTTATGTCTTCTAGGGTTGAGAAATATGTCTGGCTGCCAATATTTCATAAAGCAACATAGAAAAAATACCACCTACTTTGGTATTTGGTTTGGGACTTTTCACCTTTGTTTGGCAAGATATTTTTCATTCTGAAAGAGAGAACAATTCATGTCAGCTTCCTATGAAGATCTCACTGCTCTTTGCCTAAATTATCTTGTGGTTCATAATGTTGTACTTTGTAACTACATACAAATATTTTAAATGGTGAATTAAACTTGTTGATTTGCATTCACAGAATCTGTGAAACTCATAACCTCTCTGTTCCAAAACCCTTTGAGATAATATCACCTTCAAAGGGAATGAAAACAAATGTAATCAAACTCTTTGGGAATTTTGCATAGTAGTTGGGGGAAGCAAAACTCAGAGCCAGCTCTGCCATTTGCTATTTGTGTTACCTTGAGAAGTTACTCAACCCCACTATGCCACAGATTCCTTATCTGGCAAATGGAAATAATAAAAGAATCTGCTTTATAGGGTTGTTGAGGGGATGAAATGACTTCAGTGCTTAGAACAATGCTTGGCACTCAAAAAGGATTCTTTGTTATTATTACATAATCTGGAATTTCTGAGATCTCCCAATTTCAAATATTCTCTATCACTGCAGTCATGTATCATGGAAAAATCCTAAAAATGCCAACTAACTACATTTTTAGATTACCTTTTTTCGTTTAGTGGCAGACTCTTAAAACAATGGGGAGAGGAAAATTTTCTTCAGTCTTTTCCAGCTCTAAACCATGTCACCCCTATTGTAATCATTGAACTACCACCAACTCTTTGTATATAGCCACCCAAAATTTTATATACTTCCCCTCCCCTTTATTTAATCAGGGACATTTTTCCCTGGCATAGTCATCTGCATGTTGTAGCTACAATATCCCCCACAGCCTGTCTTCCAGCTTATCTTCCCTTCTCCTCTGTCTCTTTCTACTTTCCTTTCCCAACCCCTCTCTTCTCTTTGTTTCTTTTCCATCCTTCCTGTCTCTCTCCTCTCCTTAATTCCAGAAGGCTTTGGGTCCCTGGTCTCCCCCAGGCACTATGTCATTTTCTTTCCAATTTCCCCAATGTTAACCTATATTCAGGTATTATCCAGACAGATGTTAATTTCTCTTCCCCACCTGCTCCTTAAATATCCATTCATGCTCTCAATGTCCTTGCCATTCAGCCCTTCTGCCTCTAGTTCTTTCTCAAAAGTTTTCTCTATTTCCCAGGGCACACAGACAAGTCATGTAGTCAATAGATGGTACTTGAACAACAGACAAGCAATCTAGGTTCTTCTCTTGGTTCTTTTATTTGCCATCTGAGTGACCTTGGCCAAGGCACTTAAACCACCTGAGCTTCATTCTCCACGTAGGTGCATTCTGTGCTGAGTACGCATGGAGATGCTACAGGCTCATATGAGGCAAAATAAGTCAAGCAATATGTTCAAGTGCCATATATTGTTATTTATTTAATGTCATTATTGTCCCAGCCCTCCTGGCAGTCTAGATATCCTATTCACTTCCAACTGATAGAAGTGGTAGTTTCTACTTTTAGCCCTATTATCATTCCTGATGGTAATGATGGCACCCCTGATCCTTTTCCCCCAACCTCAACATCTGTTTCTTCCCCCACATATTGTTCACACCAGTACATTCAAATCACTCACCTCACCACGTTATGACAAGCTGCTGCTTATTCTTATGCTTATGACCCCTCCTCATGTGCTATTTTTGCTGTTTCCCATCTGTCTGGTGATCATTTATTATACTTCAGAACCCAGCTGAGGTATCTTATGTAAAATCATCTCTGTGAGTGACCTGTATCTATTGTCATCTATGTCATTTTGGTTTGAAATTGTTTACCTTCATATCTGTCACTCTTACTAAACTTTGCACTTCTCAGAAGAGGCCTCTTATCCTGCAGTCCCAGCACAGTGTCTGGCACATTACAGTATGTCTCTTGCTTTGTTGAACTGAAGTATAAGTTCAAGTTCTCTTTTCATGGTCACGTGAATATGGACTTACACTACTTGGATTCAGGCTCTGGCCAATCATGGATATTGGCTGCCTGACCATGACCAAGTCATTTAGCCTTTAAGAAAGCCAGTTTTCTTTTGTGTAAATGGGAGACAATGACATCCCTATTTATTAAATACTCACCATCTGCTGGAACTGTGTGTTTGCTCATTTATCTTATCTCATTCAATTCTTAAAATTGCCCTGTCATTTACCTATTGTTCCCACTTTACAAATAAGAAAGCTGAGCCTGGACAACTAAAATAATCACGTAACTAGAATCCTTGCTTCCATTCATTGTTCTTCAATATAATTTGTTATAGTATCAAGGGTGATCTTTTAAAATCATCAAAAAAATAATGTTATGCTCCTTGGGAAACAAACAAACAAACAAACCCTCCTATGGCTTAATTGCATTTAGAGGGAAAAAATAAAAAAGAAATCTCTATGTCCTCTTAGGTTCTCTAAGTCTCACAAATGATCTAACTCCTAATTACCTCTCAGATTTCACCATGCTCTACTTTCCCTCTCATAGCACTCAATACACTAGCTGAATTGCTTTTCCTGGAACACGTAAGCTCTTTCCCACCATGGAGCCGTTGCATGTGCTGTTTCTTCTGCCCTAGCAGAAGATCTCTGCTCCCTTCCAGAAGACCTTTACATGGCTGACTCCTTCTTCTTATTCTAGTCTTAGTTCAAATGGCACTTTCTTAGAGTAATTTTTCCTAAAACCCAATCCCATTTAGCTCCACCCCCAGTACTCTCCATTTCATTACCCGATTTGGTTTTCCACAGAGCACTCACAAAATCTAAAAATCATCATTTACTTTATTGCCTGCCTCCTACTGAAAAGTAGCTAGCATAGCAGATTCAAAATGTATTTGTTAAAAGAATGAACTTCGCAAAGTCAACTCAGCCAAGAGCAGTAGAACTGGGATTTGAACACAAGACTGTCTGACTCTGAAGTTCATGTGCTTAACCAGTGTATTCTTTCCCTGCCTCAGCCATAAGGTTATTGGGAAGAAACAGCAGGCCAATATAGGAGACGTGCTTTGTAAATTCCGAGAGTTATACGATCGTGAAGTGGCAGAGTTATGGCATTCTGTCCTTCGGTGTCCTTTGTTGGATGCCACACACATTCAGACTTCATTCTCAAGAGTCATCACCAATGTTAGGGAAAAAGAGCTAGGCTATAAGAAGTCCTTCTACTGATATCCCTTTAAGAATTTCAGGCGACATCTATGGGAAATGTTTTCTTCTTTTACTTTCACTCGTGGCCAGACCCTTGCTAATCCTACCCTTGTCTTCTACACTCTTGACCTTGCCTTCCTTGATGCCATTAAGGGAAAATTTACTGAAACATCTTCCATTTATTCTTCAATACCCATATTTAACACATTCAATTTTCATAGATATTTTAGGCCTTTGTTCAATCCCTAACTATGCCATATCCCTGCAGAGGGCTTAAAGAAACAAATTCAAGTTAGAGCTAGAGTAGACAGTGGGGAGTCCTAATTCTTAAGGCCCCCCCATCATTATAAAAGGGATAGAAAACTGAAGCATATAGGTCAATTCATCTGAAATCAACAACACAGCTGTTTAATGGCAAAGCCAGAATAAAAACCTGGTCCCCAAGATCTCCTTCCCTGAAACTTGTTTAGTTTATTTATTTATTTTAGTAGAATATCATTTTATAAATTTCCATTTTGATTATGGTTTATTGAAGAAAAATTATTTTACATACAAATTATTATAATAATAATTTATAAAATACAGTAGCAACCTATATATTTTATCTTTGTATTTATAAAAGCCTCCAAATTTCAAAGGCAAATAATTTGTTTTGATATCAGTGGCATGAATTAATGTCTCTTCACCATATTCCTTTGAATTCTTAAGCTACAATCATTGTCATTTTAGGATTTGCTGAGATCAAAAGTTTTTAGAATAACCTAAAATTAGATACTTCAATAATTCTGTTGTTTTCCAAGCAAAATATGGAGTATGCCCTTTAAAACCTACCGATTGCAAATTTATATTATTATTTATTTTTAAGTTGTGAATATTTTTGGAAATAAGCCATAGCTTCCTCGTGCTTTGAAACTTTGGGCTCTGCCCTGCTAGTGACTGTCTTTAAAGGATGAAAATACTGGGAAGAAATTAGAGAGAGAGATAAATCATGAGAGGCTCTGAACTCCAGGAAACAAACTGAGGGTTAGAGAAGGGAGGGGAGTCGGGGGATGGGGTAACCTAATGATGGGTATTAAGGAGGGCACGTGTTGTGAAGAGCACGGGGTATTATATGCAACTGATGAATCACTTAACACTACATCAAAAACTAATGATGTATGTGGCGCCTGGGTGGTTCAGTGGGTTAAGCCTCTGCCTTGGGCTCAGGTCATGAACTCAGGGTCCTGGGATCGAGCCCAGCATCTGGCTCTGTGTTCAGCAGAGAGCCTGCTTCCCCCTCTCTGTCTGCCTCTCTGCCTCCTTGTGATCTCTCTCTCTGTCAAATAAATAGATAAAATCTTTTTAAAAAAAAAACAACTTGGAGCGCCTGGGTCGCTCAGTGGGTTAAAGCCTCTGCCTTCAGCTCAGGTCGTGATCCCAGGGTCCTGGGATCCAGCCCCACATCTGGCTCTCTGCTTGGTGAGGAGCCAGCTTCCTCCTCTCTCTCTGCCTGCCTCTCTGCCTACTTGTGATCTCTGTCTGTCAAATAAATAAATAAAATCTTTTAAAAAAAACAACTAATGATGTATTATATGTTGGCTAACTGAAAATAACAAAAGGATGAAAACACTGAAACAAGGATAACATAGGTAGTCAGAGCATAAAGTATTACTCTTTAGAAATACAGTTATTTCAGCAATTATATCATAGAACTTAAAAATAAAATTTGTGGGTTGCCTGGGTGGCTCAATCAGTTAATCATCTGCCTTAGGTGCAGGTCATGATCCCAGTGCCCTGAGATCAAGCATGGCTTCCTGGGATTGAGCCCCAGGAAGAGCCCCAGTAGAGAGTGTGCCTCTCCCTCTCTGGGCTCTTGCACTCTTGCTCACACTGTCTCTCTTTCCCTCTCAAATAAATAAATAAAATCTTAAAAAAAGAAAAAAAATTGTGATGTTTTCCTTATCAGACTGTCCAAATCATTTTTCTCTCATTCAGAAAAAAACAAGTTCTTGTCCATATAGCAAATATAATGGATGGAGAAGACTGGAAAGGGGAGAGAAAAAATTTGCTGGCCTTCCAATCTCCTTTCAAAGCATTCCTTTCTGGCATAGGTATAGCATATTAGCCTGCACACACCCACCAAACTTTCCTCAAGTACTGATAAGGAAGTTTTGAACTTCACCAAGCTCTTTCCTTATATTGAAAAAAAAATGTATTTTTACATTTTTCCCCATCATTTTTAGTCATTGAAACTACTTTCCTCTCTCTATAGGAAGTAGGTTATTATGTTTGAGTCATAGATCATTGCTATTACTAATACATAATGTCATTTGGAGGATACTCACACCCTAGAAAGTTTCCAAGTTTACAATGTCTACTCGAATTCTTCCAGAGAACATTTGTCATTTCATTCAAGAGCAGGCCTATGGGTAATCATTTAATCAAAACTGCTGCAGTGATTGCTACTTGTGCAGAAAATTATAAAGCTACAGCAGGAGTAAAGCCCAGATTGCCAAGTTTAAATGGGCACTGCTTTTTTGTTAAGTGTTGGGTTAGAGTGAATACCACATCCTTAAATTTGGAGGAAATTGAAGAAAGAGATTCATTCTTTGGTCAGAACCACATTTCCTAATTTTCATTTCCTCTTTTATTTACACAAAAATACATAATGAAAATTCATAGAAGGAACATACAGAGAACATCTAATTATGAGTCATGCATTTAAAGAAAAGTCTTATTCTAGCCTTGAGGCCTTTGATACATCCTTTTTTTTAAGCCACGATGCAAAAAAAAAAAAAAAAATGAAAAACATTGAATAGGTTTTTTTTATGCCTCATTATGATTTCATATATACCAACCATTGAGTGAAAAAAATAAATTGAGATGATAGTTTATGAGATAGTCAATCCTAATATGTGAACAAGAGCTTATTAGGAAGCAGGTTAGTATGGAAATAACTGCTCTTCTGGAAGGAAGCTTTGTTTGGTGTCCTAAACTCTATAACTTATGCTTTTGTGTATGTAATTCTTTCTTTCATTGTCTCTAATGGACATAAAGTTTAATATATTGTTAACTCAGAGCATAGCTGTTTATGTATACTAGAGAAAGTAAACAAAGTTCCTTAAAGGATAATACAGTGAGGTCATACTCTCTGTAAAGAAATTTTAACAAAGACAGTTTGGACCTACTATTTATTTTCTTTCCCAATAGCATTCCTTAAAAAGTGAACTCAACTTTTAAGTTAGAAAGTGTCTTTCTCAAATGCTGATATAAAAAGCAGGTCAAGGGGACACTTGGGTGGCTCAGTCAGTTAAGCATCTGCCTTCAGCAAGATGATCCCAGGATCCTGGGATCTAGACCCACATCGGGCTCCTTGCTCAGCAGAGAACCTGCTTCTCTCTCTGCCTGCTGCTCTGCCTGCTTGTGTGTGTGCTTGCTCTCTGACAAAATATAAAATCTTAAAAAAAATAAAAATAAAAGCAGGTCAAAATTGGTAACTTCAAAAGAGGAATTCAGCTCTCATTTATGGTTAATGAAATGATGGGTAATATATGATTGACACTGGGTCTTATAACATCAAAACATATTTTCTGTGTGGAAATAAAGCATGTAAGATTTTATTGCTATCTCACATTGGCAGAAGAAATGGGAAGCTTTAAATCTATGGCTTCTCTTGATGAGTGATGAAAGACAACATGAATGGGTAGATTTTAGAGGAGCTAACCCACTCTGGGAAGATGCAAGCATGTTGATAAAACCTCACTAGCCCACTGCACCAAGACTAGCAATAAATAAGACTTCCCATGGAGCACATTTCACCACCACAAGAATTTGTTTCTGACAACAAATTGTCCTAACAAGTTTCTTATCCAAGTTTAAATATAGTTCTTCAGGATTTCAGGCCATGTTGCTAAAATTTAGTCCCTGTGAATTTTGATATAGCATTAAGGAAACTCTCTGTATCCATCATCTGGACGGATACTTGATCTGTGTAGCTAAAAGCTGGAGATAGACTCAGACTTATCCTGGCCACAGGCAGCAGGAGAACAAAGCTGATCAGAGGGCAGAGACCTGTAGTTCAGCAAAGTTGAAGACCTATTTGCCAGGAATATGATTCACTCAAGCCAGAAATCATATTCAGGAGAACAGCTAAATCAGGGAAGAGTAGGTAAGAACTGTGGAGCTAAACAAACTAGGGGTTAAGTACTCAAAATCAGCAAAAAGAGAAAAGAAAATGGAAGTACCATTGCACAATGGTTGAAAGTCAAACAGAGCTGGATTCAAAACTTTAGCTCTGCCTCTCTCTGGCTGAGAGAATTTGGATAGGTATGAGTACATTATTTGCTGAAAATATTAGCTGTCCTTTATTAGGTACCACCACCTCAGAGCCCCTCCTAGTAGGAGGAGTCCCCTCTACACCCATTGATAACCAGGGCTGGCCTCGTGACTTGCTTCACAATAGAATAGGAACAGAAGTGATGAAAATCATGTCCAAATAGAAGATTTAGGTTCCATTGCATACTTTTTCTTCACTGTTCTTTTCCCTCTACCATGCAAAGGGTATGTTGCAGATAGGGTCTGCCTGTTCCTTCATCCTGGATCCCAGAATGGCTTGTATGGAGAGACACAGCCAAATTAGAGACCTACAGCTGACATTTATTGTGAATCTGTGCTGTTAGCCCCTGAAATTTGAAGTAGTTTGTTACTGAAGCATAACCTGGCAAAAACTGACTAGCATAGGAAATCAGGGTGCTCATCTGTAAAATCAGGACATGGTTATTGTAAAGAGAAAATGGTATGATATTTGGATATTTTGTGGGATTTTTTTGGCAGCCTCTCACAAGTAGTGGTTATTATTCCGGGAGGCCCAGCCCAGGAATCTGGAACAAAGAATCAGGAATCCAGAAGAGCTAGGCAGGAATTGATGAAGACCACAGGCCCAGGGTCTATGTTAGATGTTGGAACTTATTTGGAGGTATAAGTAACAAACTCTAGAGGGTGGAGTAGAGGGATATTGGAGCATAAAGTGTAACACTTGAAGATGGCCAACTCCCCTCTGAGGCATACACTTTGTAAGGGGTTCCCATAAAGACCAATGCCACCTGAGAGCATAGTCAAATCGAGGCTGTCAGATGCGGACAAATATGGGATAGCAGGTACTTCCTGACATGAGATTTACATGAGGCATATCTTTACAAAATAAACTTTCTATTTGTTCCCAAATATGTTTTTTCACTCAGTGTTATTTGGGTATATTATGGTTATGTCTGAAGTTCTTCTCCTTATGGACTGAGTTATCATTTCTATGAAAGCTACATCATTTATATATCTAAAGTTATGTTTAAAATAGTAACTTTTTTTAAAATACATTAACACAGAAACATATACTTACAATTATTAATAGGGTTGGTTTTGATGATAATGATGCAAAAGTATACATGAGTTTCTTCCCATAAATTGTTTAGAGGGAAAAACTGATCTGCTCTTTTCCCTTGATGCAAGACAACTGATACAGGACAAATGAGCCTCAACTAGGCCTAATATGTTTTTTGGGTAGGGCATATTTTGCCACTAGAATGGTTTTGTGGGGCCAGAGGGCAAAATCCAGGAGTCTAAATCAATCATCCATTGGAAGTGTTTCAGTTGGTTTTCAGTACTGGCCTCACATTAGAATCACCTGGGGCACTTAAAACTGATACTCAGACTACTCCCAATTAATTAAAAAAAAAAACAAAGACAAAGACAAAAACCTCTTGGTGGGGTGGGAACTAGCCATCACAAATACAAAGCAAAATTCCCCAGGTGATTCTAGTATGCACCCAAGGTTGAGAACCATTGAGTTAGAGGTGGAGAAGTCCAAAGGTAGTTGAGAAATAAGGATGAATAGAGGAATAGAGAGAGAAACAAGACTACTGACTGGTGCTTCCCAAACTTCAACATGCATAAGAATCACCTGGGTATCTTGTTAGAATGCAGATTCTGATTCAATAGGACTGAGGTAGGGTCTGAGCATCTGCAGTTCCTAATAAGCAACCAGAAGAAGCTGCCAGCCTCCTGACCATACATGGAGTAACAAGAAATTAGAGGAGACAGGTAGGAATTGTTTTGACCAAATCCTAGGCAACTAAAGCCGAGTGACTCCTTCAGAGCTGTATGGGCAAGCTAGGGTTGGGTAAAGCCTGTTGGCAGGTGCCAATAGAAAGACTATAGGGATTTCTCATAAATAAAAGGATGGTTGCTTGAATTTATTTTAAGAATTTTGTCTGGGATGCCTGGCTTGCTAAATTGGAAGAGCATGTGGCTCCTGATCTCAGGTAATGTGTTCAAGCCCCATGTTGGGTATAAAGATTACTAAAAACAATGAACTCTCAAAAAAAAAAAAGAATTTTGTTCTTGTAGCCAATGATACACTTGGAATTAGAAATTAAACATCAATAGGAACCTTGCATATAACGTGGGTGCTTGTTAAAAACCATTCTCTCTAAGAGTTAAAGTCAAGGCAGCATAGTGGTATTGATAGACAACCATAACAAGAGCCAACTCAGAAAGCAAAATTAAATGATTTTAAATGGCATTTCCAAAACACTGTTGTCACTGAGGTCATTTTAGTTGATCAGACCAAAATGAGAAAGACATGGTGATAAATTATACCGTATCACAGAATAATAAATATTATTTCCCTTTTAACTTTCTTTCAATCCTTTTTTAGTTTTAGGGGGAAAAGTATTAGCTCAGGTTGTACACCTTTAGTAATTTTCTCACAACTGCTAATTACCCATTTAAATACCCAAACTCAAAACTACAGCACGCAAAGAAATATGGTTGGTTTATTTTCGTTATAATTATATGTCTAGTTACTTTCTACTTTCAGCAAATGATAGTTTTTGTTTTGTTTCTGGTAGTGATAGTTTTCTTTCAATATAAATTTTAGTAAATAAAGTTAAATATTAGTTAAATTTCTAAAATATTAGTACTACTACAACAGTGTACAGATAGGACAAAAATCATAAAGGTGCTACTTAAATAGTTGAAATTTGGAAAATCGGGCTTGGAATAAACATGAAACTACATAGAAATCTGTGTTGTTTACAAACTTAGATCCTCACAAAATATTTGCATTGATTTATTAAGCAAAAACTGCACATAGAATAGGCTTATGAAGACCATATTTAATTAAGAAATATTTATGGAAACAAAAGAGCAAATTTTAAAATTCGAAATGTTTCCCTGGTTTTATCTATTTATTTTTTTCTGAATATAGACAGTTTTGTGGGTTCAGTTGAATATATCAAACAATTGATTAATTAAAAGATTCAGCAAATATGATTCAGCTGTTTTCTAAAAGTATTTTTCCTAATTAAAAAAAAAATTTAAGGTTTTTATTTATTTATTTGACAGAGACACAGTGAGAGAGAGGGATCACAAGCAGGGGGAGTGGGAGAGGAAGAAGCAGGCTTCCTGCCGAGCAAGGAGCCTGATATGGGATGTGGGGCTCGATCCCAGGACCCTGGGATCATGACCTAAGTCAAAGGCAGATGCTTAATGACTGAGCCACCCAAGCGCCCCTATTTTTTCTACATTGAGTCCCTGCGTATGTTTAAAGAAAAAGTAGGAACTTTTTTTTTTAAGATTTTATTTATTCAGACAGAGAGATACAGAGGAGAGAGTGCATGAACAGAGGAGAGGCAGAGGGAGGGAGAAGTCGACTCCCTGCTGAGCAGAGAGCCCGACTTGGGGCTCCATCTCTGGACCCACAGATCACAACTTGAGCTGAAGGCAGATGTTCAACCTGCTGAGCCACCCAGGTGCCCCAGAATTTATTTTTCTTTATTATACTGTTCAAAATAGTTTCTGAGGTGCCTAGGTGTCTCGGTCAGTTAAGCATCTGACTCTTGATTTTGGCTCAGGGTGTGATCTCAGGGTCATGAGATCCACCCCTGAGTTGTGCTCCACACTGGGCATGAAGCCTACTTAAGACTCTTTCTCTCCCTGTCCGTCTCCCCTTCCCCCTCACCGCCACTCATGTTCACTCTTTCTCTCTCTGTCCAAAAAAAAAAAAAAAAAAAGTAGTTTTCATCTCAATTATTTTGTGTCTAGCCATCAGGTAACACAATCATTTTCTTGGTACACAGTTATGATGTTGGAAATACGTCCCCACCCAGTAACCAACCTAGCAAGCTATGTTTGGTTTCAGGGAACCCACATGGTCTTCATAAAATTAATACAGATAAATAGATAACAGATTCATTAGACAGAATAGTCCCTAAGAAATGAGTTTCTGCTTACATTCCATTGGACAGTTTTTTGTCTGTTTTTACTTATAGTTCCTTATTACCCTATGTACCACACCACAAAATCCACACAATTATACAGTTCTCCAGCTTCCCAATCTTTACCTCTTGCCTTGATCTGAATGTTTGTGTCCCCCACAAAATTCATGTGTTGAAATCCTAATTCCCAATGTGATAGTATTAGGTCCTTCATGAATCAGATTAATGTTCTCATAAAAGAATCCCCCCAGTGATCTCTGTCCCTTTCACCACGTGAGGATACAGTGAGAAACTGGCAGCACCGTGGAAGAGGGCCTTTACCAGATCATGCTTGCACTCTGAACCTGGACTTCTAGCCTCCAGAACTGTGAGAAATAAATTTCTATTGCTTATAAGCCATTTGGTTTATTGTATTTTTGTAATAGCTGCCTAAATGGACAAAGAAATTTCTGAAGACTCATTCTAGATCATCAGAATTGTATCTGGAGTACTTTGAGAAATGAGTCCTCTAGGGTGTCATGTCTATCCCCTCAGCTGATGCTAATGAATATATGGATTGGAAAAGATGGAACTGTGACAAGATGGGAACCTAATCCCCTAAAGGTTTCTGGAATCCGAATATGTCTGAACACATTCGGCAGGCTGGTGGGTGGGCCCACCAGATCCATTTGCATGAGTTAACTCACCCGAAGATGTTCTGATAGGAGTAGAAAAGAGCTGGAGTCAGAGTGCACTAGTTTCCTCTTGTTGCTGTAACTGTCACAAACTTAGTGGTTTAAAACGAGGCAAAGTTAGTATTTTATAGTTTCAGATGTCAGAAGTCTAAAATGGGTCTCACTGGGGTAAAATTAAGGTGATGGCAGGAATGCATTCTTTCTGGAGATTCTAGAAGAGAATTTATTTCCTTGCCTTTTCTAGTTTCTACAGGCTGCCCACAGCCCTAGGTTCATGGCCCTCTGCTATCTCCAAAGCCAGGAATTGTATCACTCCAGCTTCTGCTTTCATCCTCATCTCTCCTTATCTGTTCTCTTTTCTTTCTCCTTCCATGTATAACAGCTCATCAACATCATCCAGGATAATCTCCCTATGTTAAAATCAGCCAATCAGCAACCTTCATTCCATTCCCAACCTTAATATCCCTTTGCCATGTAACATAACATATTCATGGGTTCTGAGAGTTAGGGCGTAGACTTTTGATTTTTCATTTTTCTTTTTTTAAAGATTTTAGTTATTTATTTGAGAGAGAGAGGGAGGGGGAAAGAGAGAGATCAGGAGCAGGGGGCAGGGTAGAGGCAGAAACAGTCTCCCCACTGAGCAGGGAGCCCGACATGGGACTCCATTCCAGGACTCTGAGATCATGACCTGAGCCAAAAGCAGACACTTAACTGACTGAGCCACCTAGGTGCCCCTGGACATGGACATTTTGGAGGGCAATTATTTTGCCTACCACACAGAGGTAGAGAAAGGATGGGAAGGGACTTAGGATTGGTCTTAAGAGTTTATTCCCTTCTAAGTGGCCGTGAGTGACCTCTCAGTGGTCATAAGTGATAGTGGGAAGAAAAGGAAGGCAAAGCACTGTGTTTTGAGATGTATGGATGCAGTAGTAACACTATTTTCATTCCAATTATATGGGAGGCCACCAATATACCTTGTTTCTCCTGCAGGGAATGTAGTGGGAAGCATGAAGACCTCCAAAGACCAGATCGCCATCTCTGATTGATGCATCACTGGTATAGGGCCTCAGAAGCAGTGATAAGAGACTTTTCACAATTGCTGGGAAGGCTTAGCCATAGACCACACCAGGACACACTAGAAAATAAAGCAAGAATACAGTCTAGATTTATTTATGAGATACTTCTGGAACCTATTTCAAGGAACTCAAAGACAAAAGACAAAAACAAAACATTGACAACAACAACAAAAAATAGGCAGTAGGAAAACTATAAATTAGTACTTATTATATTAATATCATCCCATTTTTCACAGCATCTTGGGGCATCTAGAGGGAGCCTCAAACAGATGGCTGGAGAAAAGAAACATCTTGCATTTTAGCAGAGTCATCATGTCAGTCGGTGAATCAAGGGCCATGCCTGTTAATCTGCACCTCTGATTATGGTTTTATTTTAATTTAATGTCAATTGACCTGACAATTTAACTCTTACCTCCCTGTCCAGGTGCTTGATTTACTGACTTATACAACTCTCTTTTTTTTTTTTTCCCCCAAAACTGTGGCATTATACCCATGGTCCTGTGCTTAGGACATTTCAAGAAGTTCAGCTATCCTAGTGGGCCCTGTTGTGGCTTTCCCATGTGCCCCCTGGCATTCATTTTACCAGTTTCCTGGTTGACTGCTAACAGCTCACAGTTGAGTTGCCCTCTGTGGAAAGGATCTGCTTCACAAGGTTATGTTTCCTCCCTGGAAACAGCCCATATTCACTGTCTGGTCACTATGGAGGTACAAAAGCCTTCCACCTGCTCCTGTGAGGAGATCTGTGAAGGGCCATCGCAGCTGCAGAACATCCCTTGGCTCTGGTTGAGGTCTCTGCTGTGACTCTATCTTGGTTCAGTATCTCCCTCTGCCCAGTCCTTATTCCCTCAGAGGGGTTGTTCCTAGGAGCAGACATTTCTTGCATGCGGATCTCCATCTCTGAGAATCTGTTTCCCAGAGACTTAAATTAAGACACTTGATGTGAAAATTGGCCTAAGAGGACAGATTCTAAAATGAGACTTAGGAGCTGGATCACTTATTGGCCAATTGGCAGTGAGAACCCTTGGTTGGTCATACATAGGTGGAGTCCCGGGAGCGCTGGCTTGGAGTAGTTGTATAAGTATTAAACCTTTCACTGGTGATGAACTGAGACAGGATATGAATATAAGGAAATGCTCTATGGGCTCAGTGTCCTCAGGCATTTGAGAGGTTCAGAGGAAATGATAATTAGAAGGACAATGAAATTGGATGGCTCTCACTAATTACCATGCAGCTGGGAAAGACAATGAAAGATGGAGGTGATTGAGCACTAATTTAAGGCAAAGTGTGAAAAGTTAGTCTCCATGGCAGTGTTTTAAAAAGGCTCTCCTGGGGGCACCTGGGTGGCTCAGTGGGTTAAGCCTCTGCCTTCACCTCAGGTCATGATCTCAGGGTCTGGGATCGAGCCCCACATTGGGCTCTCTGCTCAGCAGGGAGCCTGCTTCCCCCCCACTCTGCCTGCCTCTCTGCCTACTTGTGATCTCTGTCTGTCGAATAAATAAATAATTTTTTTAAAGGGCTCTCTTGTAGCTGGAGAATGGAAAAGGTGAAGTCTGGGCTCAGGGCTTAGTTGTAAGGATAGCAGACAGAATTCCAGGGAAGACTGAATTCCCAGGACCTGAAAGACTTCAGCACAAAGGTCAGGGACCTCGTAGAGAAGAAATAGGATTCTAAGGCTTCAGTTGGGACATCTGGGTCAACGCACTACAAAACCTTGAAACCCCAACCCCTGAACCCCCTGGGCCCACAGAAGCAGCCTACTGCTCTCTGTTAAGGTCCAGCACCCCCCATCCTGAGGATTTACCTCTACTTCCTCTTCCCATCATCAGACATTGGAGTCTTGGAAAGAAACAAGACACACGAACACTAGTAGGTGGGAGATATTCCATATAAAAATACAGGGATTCATCATATGAAGTTTGGGGAGATATCAAGTTCTTAAGGGCATGCTGCAACTCTTCCTTCACTGTAAAGGATAAATTATTACATCTTCTACTACTAATGAGGAGTAACTCCCTGCTAGACCTCCTCCAGTTCTGGAAGCAGTATATTTTACATTAGCAATTACAGTTTTTACTCAGGTACTAGAAACATGAAAGCCTGCCAGTTTTGAGTAGGACTCAGAACAGGAAGACCTTTGCAGCAGGTCCATGCTATGATCCAAGCAGCCCTACTTCTTAGGCCCCAGGACCTGGTAAATCCGATGGAAATAAAAACATTTTGGGTAGAAAAGAAACTATGTGGAATTTATGGCAAGTCTCAGTGGGAGAATCATAACATAGCTAAGATTCTGGAACAAGATCATGCCACATGAAACATGGAATTACATATATAACTCAAAAAACAGCTCTTAGGGTTCCGTAGGACTCTGGTAGAAATAGAGCATCTGACTCTGAGATATCAATCAAAAATGTGTCTAAAACTGCTCATTATGAGCTGAATTTTGTCAGACCAATAAGTTCGTAGTATTAGGCATGTCTAGTAGTAATGCTTTAAAAAACAATATTATATATCTGAGACTGGGCCACAGTAGGGCTCAAGTAGGCCACATAGCAGGTGGTCCATAACCCTATGTAATATACTGGTTTCATTGCTGCCTTTATATCAGCTGATATCTATGACCACATTAGGGGAGGGTCACTTATAAGTAGTTGCTGGGCGAGAAAAATGGTCAAGATTGTTCTAAGGTGGGTGGTTTTACCAAATGAATGGAACTGCTCTTGCACTACAGCCCCACTCAGGGGTGGCCCTGAAAGGCAGTGGTGAGAGAAGATCCTCGCAACGGGCAGAATTCTGAGTAATTTACTGGGTTATCTACTTGGTGTTTCCTATTTAAATTGATTTCTATTCATTATTTCTTTGTGTTTGCTTACTTCTGATTTAACTTGCTCATCTTTTCTGTTTCTTAGGATGGAAGTGTATATATCATTGATTTGAGAACTTCCTTTTTTTTAAAGATTTTTTTTAATTAATTTATTTATTTGACAGACAGAGATCACAAGTAGGCAGAGTGGCAGGCAGAGAGAGAGAGGAGGAAGCAGGCTCCCCACCAGGCAGAGAGCCCGATGCGGAACTCGATCCCAGGACCCCAAGACCATGACCTGAGCCGAAGGCAGAGACTCAACCCACTGAGCCACCCAGGCGCCCCTTTTAAGATTTTATTTATTAATTTGATAGTGAGAGAGAGAATGACAGGGAAGAAGGTCAGAGGGAGAAGCAGACTCCTCATGGAGCTGGGAGCCCGATGTGGGACTTGATCCCTGGACTCTGGGATCATGACCCGAGCAGAAGGCAGTCACTTAACCAACTGAGCCACCCAGGCGCCTGAGAACTTCCTTTTAAAAAATATAAATATCTAATACTATTTTAAATGTCCCTTTAAGCAATACTTAAACTGCTTCCTATAAATTTGGATATATATGTTTATATTTTCATTCAGTTCAAAATTTTGAATTTTCTTTATGATTTCTTTTTTGACCCATGACTTAAAAGTATGTTCTGTAGTTTCCAAATATTTGGGAATTTTCCAGATATCTTTCTGTAATTGATTTCTAGTTTAACTCACTGAAGACAGATAATATACATTGTATGCTCTCAATTCTCTTAAATTTAATGAGACTTACTTTATGACTCACAATATAGTCTGCTCTGATGAATGTTCCATGTATATTCAATTGTTAATGGGATTTTAAATAAATGTTAAGTCATTTTATAATTGTTTAAAGTCTACTATATTGATCTTATTTCTCCTGGTTTTATCAGTTATGCAAGAGGAGTATTGAAATCTCCAATTATTATTGTGGATTTGTTTATTTTTCTTTTCCATTCTCATCTTTTATTTCATGTATTTTGAGAATTCATAGGTCCTCCTGATAAAGTTATCCTTTTGTCCTATATGTAATACCATCTTAAATCTGGCAATATTCCTTTCTGTAAAATCTATTTTGTTAATATTAATATAGCCCCTTTCTTCCTGTTAGCATTAACATGGAATATCTTTTCTGTCCCTTTACTTTGAATCTGTTCAGGTCTTTATATTGAAAGTGGGTATCTTTTAGATGGCATGTAGTTGGGTATTGATTTTAATCCAATATGATAGGTTTTTTTTCTAAGTGATGTTTTTAACGATGTAATTTAATTGTTGATGTGGATTGATATAATACTACCATATTGCTATTTGTCTTCAATTATTCTCATCTGCTCTTTGTTCCTTTTTGTCTCCTTTTCTGACTAATTTTGGATTAGTTGAAATTTTTCTTTAATGATTTTATTTTATCTCTACTCTTGACTTACTAGTTATCTCTTTGGATTTTATTATTGTTATTGTTTTTAATTTTGTTTTATTTTTACTCTGGGTTCCCCTTTTTAAGTTATCACATTTTACCCTCAAACTACAGCACATCATAATTTCAGAAATCTGTAACAATAAACTCTCACTCCCCAAATCATGTCATCCTAATTATACATTTTACATGTACTCGTATATTAAATCCCACAATTCATTGTTACTACTTTTGCTTTCAACCACCATTACCTCTTAAAATGAGAACAAATATCTCTTATATTTATCCACATATTTACCATTTTTGGCACTCTTCATTTCCTTATCTAAATTTCTTTGCAGTATCATTTTCTTCTGCCTAAAGAACTAACCGTTAACATTTTTTGTAGTGAAAATATAATGGCGATGAATTCTTTCAGATTTGTCTGGAACAGTATTTTGCCCTCAATTTTGAAGATATTTACACTGGGTAAAGAATTTCAGATTGACTTTTTTTTTTTTCTTCAGTGCTTATGGATATCACTCCACTGTTTTCTGACTTACATGGTTGTAATAAGAATATGATACAATTTTTATATTCATTTCTCTGTATGTAATGTATATATATATATATATATATATATTTTAAGATTTTATTTATTTATTTGACAGAGAGAGAGATCACAAGTAGGCAGAGAGGCAGGCAGAGAGAGAGGGGGAAGCAGGCTCCCTGCCAAGCAGAGAGCCTGATGTGGGGCTCGATCCCAGGACCCTGAGATCATGACCCGAGCTGAAGGCAGAGGCTTAACCCACTGAGCCACCCAGGCACCCTGTAATGTATATTTTTGAACAAGATACTTTTCTAAATGAACTTTTTAAAAATTAGTTTTAGATATACAGAATAGTTACATATAGTACAGAGAGTTCCCATACACACCTTATACACAATTTCTCTTTATCATTAACATTACTCTGGTACTTCTATCACAACTAATGAACCAATATTGTTTCATAATTATTTTTTTTAAGATTTTATTTATTTATTTGACAGAGAGATCACAAGTAGGCAGAGAGGCAGGCAGAGAGAGAGAGGAGGAAGCAGGCTCCCTGCCGAGCAGAGAGCCCAATGCGGGGCTCGATCCCAGGACTCTGAGATCATGACCTGAGCCGAAGGCAGCGGCTTAACCCCCTGAGCCACCCAGGCACCCCTGTTTCATAATTATTAACTAAACTTCATACTTACTCAGATTTGATTACTTTTTCCCTAATGTCTTATGTTCCAGAATATCCATAATACTAATTTATGTACTGTCACTATGTTTCTTTAGCTTTCTCTGTATTGTAACAATTTCATAAACTTCCCTTGTTTTTAGTTATCTTAAATAGTACTTGTTAGGACCTTTTGTAGAATGTCCCTCAATTTGGATTTGTCTGATGAGCTTATTATTGTTAGGCTGGAATTATGGTTTTGTTTTTTTTTTTAAAGATTTTATTTATTTATTTGACAGAGAGAGAGAGATGGCAAGTAGGCAGAGAGAGAGGCAGAGAGAGAGGAAGGGAAACAGGCTCCCCGCCGAGCAGAGAGCCCGATGTGGGGCTCGATCCCAGGACCCTGGGACCATGACCTGAGCCGAAGGCAGAGGCTTTAACCCACTGAGCCACCCAGGTGCCCCGGAATTATGGGTTTTTAAGAGAAAGATAGCAGAAGTACATGCCATTGTCACCACATCATACCAAGGTTATATGCTATGAACATGACTTATCCCTAATGATGTTAATCTTCATTGTTTGGCTGAAGTACTGTTTGCCTGTTTATCTAGTATAAAGCTACTCCCTCCCCTAATACTCTATTCTTTAGAAGCAAGTCACTAAGTCACTTAAGTCAATACTTAAGGCATAGATAATTAAATGCCACCCCCCTTGTGGGGGCAGTAGCTATGTAAATTATTTGGAATTCTTCTTTATATGAGATTTGTCTATTCTCCAACATTTATTTATTCAATCATTTATTTATATCAGTAGCAACTCATGGATATATAATTTATAATTTTGGTTATAACCCAAAACTACATTATTTTTTGGTTCAAATAATTCCAGCTTGGAACTTTGGAAGCTTTTTTCAGCTTGGCTCCCATGTCCCTTCAGCACACATCTATTTTTTTAAATTCTTAAGACAGCCCTCAGATGATTTTTTAAACTGTTTATTTTTAATGGGGTTTATTGAGATTCTTGGGCCTTTGGGTATATGAATTTCCTAGGGCTGCAATAACAAATTACCACAATCTGAGTGTCTTAAAACAACAGAAATTCATTCTCTCACAGTTATGAAGGCTAGAAATCCAGAATCAAGGTATGACAGGGCCCTGATCTCTCCAAAGGAGAAGAATTCTTTCTTGACTCTTCTAGGTTCTTGTGGTGGCCACAACACTTCGTGTTCTTTGGCTTATACATGCATCACCCCAATCTCTACCTCTATCTTCACATGGCCTTCCCGCCTGTGTCAGTGTACAAATTTCCTTCTGCTTATAGGGACATAAATCATTGGGCTACATCCTAATCCAGTATGACGTCATCTTGATTACATCTGTAAAGACTTGATTTCCAAAATAGGTGACATTCATAGGTTCTGGGTAGACGTGAGTTTGGGTGTGGGGGAATTGAACACTATTCAACCTTGTACAGTGGGACTTATAGTTTCCATCAAGTTTGGAAAATGGCCATTATTCTTCTAGTATTTTTTTAACTCCCTTTTCCTCCCAAAACTCCAATTATAGAAATGTTAGACTATTTGATATTCTCTCAGGTTACTGAATCTCTGTTCATTTTTTTGTTCTTTTATACTATGTACTTCATTTTATTTTTTTTATCTTTCAATTAACTGATCTTTTCTTTTATACTGTCTGATTTACTTTTAATTCCAACCAGGTTTTTCTCCACATATATCAAATATCTATTATTTCATGATATGTATTTTTCATCGACTTTCTTAAACACATTGAATATACTTCAAGTGGTTTTTTTTTGAAAATCTTTATCTCCCAATTCCATCATCTCTGACCCTTAAGGTCTATTTCTGTTATGTGATTTTTTTTTTCTTCTGGTATTCCTCCTTTGAAAAACAGATCATTCTTGGCTAGCCTCCAGATATTGTGAATTTTTTATTGCTATTTGCTAGATTTGGTTGTTTTCTCTTAAATCATGTTGGATTTTATTCTGACTTGAAGTGAAGTTACTTGGGATCAGTTGGAGCCTTCCAACTCTTTGTTTTGAATTTTGTTAGGGCAGATCCAGAGCAGCCTTAGTTTAGAGCTAATGTAGCTTCAGCACTAAGGCAATATTCTTCTGACTCTACTTGATGCCTAAATATTACAAGACCTTTCATTATGACTGATGGAAACACAAACTCTTTACAGCACCTACTTGAACTCCTAGAACTGTTCTCAAATTAAATATCAGCCAACACTTTAATATGTTTCATCCTTGACCTTTTTTTTTAAGCACTTATTACTATCTCATAAACTATATACTTACCTAAATTTTATTATTATTTCTTTCTGTTTTAGGGGAAAGTATTTTATTTTGTTATTCATTGCTATTTAACTAGCTTCCAGAAAAAGCTTGACTCATTATAGTCACTTGATAAAAATTTGCAATATTAGTGAATTAATCAATGAATTATCTTTTAATTAGACATACTTTTTAAATTTCCATTTCTTCCAGTCCCTAATATCTAATTTAATAAATTACTATTGATAAATAGTGGTAATAGTGTTACTCATGAGGCTTCTATCAAGTGTGATTATCCCAAGATGAGGACTTCTGATCATCATTATAGGTTGCAAATAGTATACTGCACAAAACTATATGGTGACATTCATGTTTGTGGCCATCTTAGATTAATATATTTATTATTTTAATTTTCCAATAGATGGCAATAAATATCTTGGAGACTAATTTTCCCATTTTTTAATAGTGACAGGTCTGTCACCAATGAGGAAACATTCCTATCTTATAAGACCCCCAAATTTCCCTTTCCATTTTGGTGGGTTTCAGGATATTATACTTCTGTATTCTGCCATAACTATTGTTGAAGAATGTTAAAGTAGGTTGAAGACTTTCCATTTATACTTCTGCTTTTGATTCTGTAGCTCGAAGAAGCATTCAATTATGTTGATTCAGTAACTAAAGAGTTCTAGAATACCACAGGGCAGGGCTTCCAAAAGACCTTTCCTTCCATATCCCCATGGAATATACTGTTTTTTTTTTTCACAAGGCCTCCTTTCCTATAGGTCTACCTTGCACGGACAGTACCTGAAAATTACTCCATTAGCCGAGGGCAGAGGTTCAGTTTCCCTGTTCGGGGGATGGTTTACCAAAAAGATCAGGGACTTTGAGGCCATATAGACCTAGTCTCAAATCTTGGATCTAACCTATGCTAGCAAATTATATCTCCTAGTCCGTTTATTTAGTATCCCCAATGCTGTCTCTTCATCTTATAAATGAAGATAAGTGCCTCACAGAATTAAGACCTAAATGAAGTAACACAGAGAACATACAACTCTTGACAAGTGCACAATAAATGCTATTTCCTATTCGTCTTCCATTGTAAGTATCCATACGCTAAATCAGCCATCAAGAAGTTGGTAAAGTCATAGAATTATACAGTATAAAAAAAAATGGTCCCATGTTTTTGGTCCAGTGCGACTTCATTAGTGCTACAGTTTCCTCCACAGCACCCACACCGACTTGTATCCGGTCGTCTCAAGTTAAACACGCCAGTGAGAGAAATGCCCCCTCCCTTCTAAGGGAGGTAACAACCAGAAAATTCTGGACGTAGTAAGGAAGAGTCAAGCACTGGTCGTGGCTCTTGCTTCCTGTGACCTCATGGAACAATATTAATCCCTCATCTAAAGGATCCCTCCACATGTATGAATGAAGTTATTAGGTGAAGCTTTTGAGTCACCTCTTTAATACACAGGCCATTTATACTCCCCTAACCTGCACATGTAACATAATATTGATCCCTATTACCATGGTGTTGGAACTCTCCAATCTGTCTTTGGGGTTCTGTCATCATTTCTGTATATTCAGTGCTGTCTTGTTATTAATTTATTGCCCCTTTATCAAATCTGATCTGTATCATTTCTTATTTCTTCAATCTCTGAAATATTAATATTGACACACTTATAAATATTTGTATCTTGGCAATATTTAGTTTCTTTCTTTTTTTTTAAAGATTTTATTTATTTATTTGACAGACAGAGACCACAAGTAGGCAGAGAGGCAGGCAGAGAGAGAGAGGCAGAAGCAGGCTCCCTGACGAGCAGAGAGCCCGATGCAGGGCTTGATCTCAGGACCTGGGGTCATGACCTGAGCCAAAGGCAGAGGCTTTAACCCACTGAGCCACCCAGGTGCCTCTAGGTTCTTATCTAAGAAAATAAGTAATCTCACTACCTAAGAAAATTTTAGGGACAATGTAAAAGCCAGTAACGGAGGCCCTGCTAGTGATGATACTTCTTGATATCTGTATCTTTTTTTTTTTTTTTTGGCATCTGTATCATAACATGGTGTTCTATGTGTTCAATTTCAATAACCTCTCCCTGGCTGGTAACTATTTCCATGGGTATATCTATGTGTTTGTATTGAAGCACAAACAGGCAAGAGGGAGGCACAGGTGTGTGCTAAGGAAAGAGAGTTAGGCATCATGATTACTTTTGATTAAAGAGGAGCTTTCATATAGGACTGTCTCAGGATATTAATAAAATGGGAAACCAATACCTTTATCCTAAAAGCCTATAAATAGGCATTAGCATTAAAATAACTTCCTAAGTTGAGCTATGATTGTCATCAACATTTCTTCCTAGGATCCAACTAATATATTGTGGGTTAAATAACATTGACCTTTAATACTTTTTAATCCCATTGACTTTCCTCATTCTTGCTTCTGAGTTTACATTTTTAAGTGACATTTAAGGATGCATGTACTTAGCTACATTTAATTTTAAAGAAATATCAGGGGACAATTTTATAATAAAATAGCGCCAAAAGTAAAAAATGAAAGGGAAAAGGTGTTTGGTATTTTAAAACTGAATGACAGTATACGGTAGAGGGCTTCAGGGGTGGTAGGAGTAGTCTGAACATTAAAGACCCCTTAAGCTGTAAACGAAGAGCACAGCCCGAGAGTGAGTCTTGTGACCTTATGCACTCTGATTTGCCAACCTGAGCACAGTCTTTAGGAGCTGGAGTAGATTGATGTTCATCTGCTGTCTACCCTGGATCCAAACCACAGGACTAGTATCCATGCTCAGCTAGATGTAAGACACATCAGGGCTTAGCTTTGTGCTCCATTTCAGCACAGTTTCACCCCAGACCTGCAAGCATCTTGGAAACATTGCTTCATTCATCTCTACAACATTCCATTTGGGGAGTTAAGTTACAAATATTACCAAGCCTACTCTCCAGTTAAGAAAGCTGAATTACAGGAAGGTTAAGAGGCTTGCTTGTGGCCAGAAATTTGTAATAGAGATCAAGTGCTGACTGGAGGGGACCCAGCAATAGTTCCCAGGATACCTTGGCAGCGTCATTCTAAAATCCTTTCAGTCATTTCTCTCTGTTATTCCCCAGGGCAGCAGATTTACAAGTGTTGATACAAAGTTTCTATGAAGCAGTGGTATAGGCAGAATTCTTTCTCTAGGAGGCAGATACTATGCTGTTAACTTTAGACCCCTCTACATTTTCAAAGGCACAGAATTAATGACTGAATTAGTCCTAACACTGGATACACCTCACATTTAAAGTCACAGACAGCACCTTGCAATACAAACATCCACAGTTCAGAAGGGCTTCTTGAAGAAATATATTGCAATGCAAGAAAACTCTTGGGCTTTCCAAAGCTGCAGCCTAGATATAGTTTCTTTTCCTTCAAAGAGGAAACTTGAGAGGGAACGTTTAGAATACCTTCACAATCAGTCCTTTCTGTGAACAAGCTTTGGCTTGAGAAACTTCAAAATGTCCTCATTCTGTGGTTATCTTCATCTCCAAGTAAATCTCTAGAGCTTCATATGCAGAGGTATGAGGCATTTTTGTGGTTTCTTATACTTCGGCTTTATTACTAACTGAAATCAAATGGATTCAAAAGAAGTGGAGGAAATTGGAAGGAAAATTAAAATTGAGTATTTACTTTAATAGGTGAGGCCCCTACCTCTGATGGTGGCCAAACTTGCCTTACTGGGAAGTAGCAAGTTTAAGACTTTTGAATCTGTTTTCTAGGGTGAAGAGAAGATTAGAAATTATTCCTAGACTTCTGATCCAATAATTTACAATGAAGGTGGCACTATTTTCTGATATCTTTAACTTCTGATGTGAGCTAAGTTGTAGGTATATCTTTATAGCCACAATAGTTTTTCAGATAATATATAGTAAAGCATAAACTTCTTCCCAAAGAGAAGAAATATTTTATTTCCTGAACCATTCAAGAATATATATTCCCTTTGAACATTTTGCTGCCTTGAATATTTGTAACTTTATGCATATAACAAGAAAATCAATAATAATTACTGTTTATTAAACAGCATATTGCCTAACTATACAAAGTATATGTGTATTTATGTATGCATATACACATATACACACATATAAAATCTTTTTAAATAATTCAACAACCTTTCATTGTAATTACCACCACTTTTATTTCACCTATGAGGTAAAGGAGACTAAAAAAGACTCATGGTCTCACAATTCTATGTTGCTGACAGAAATTCTTTACATGAAAGCACAAAGTTAAATTTAAAACAAACCAAAATAAGAAAGATGCAGGGTATTATCTATATATTCCTCCATACAATTAAATCTGGAGAGAGAAAAGTTCGAGGAAAGAAAATCATTATCTAATTGCACTATCAGAATAATTCTGTGTGGTGGGCTAAACCAACTTTCTGATGAAGACTTTGAGGCTCACAAGATTGCAAACTGTTGCCTGAGAAATGTTTAATATCAACCAGGTATTTCTGTAGCATCTCATTCTGACCATAGGCCCTAAAATCAGGTTAGAGTTTTCTTAGAATGTGCCGTTTGTACTCCAAGGATAAGATGGTATAAAACTATCCAACTTGATGTATACAAGTGGTGGGTCTAGGAAGTGCACAAATATCCATGAAAATCCGAGGAATAGAATCATAGTTGATGGTTAAAAGTGTCAAACATGTAGATTGTAGCAGTTAAACTATGCAGAGGTCAGGAAACATTTTCTGCATCCTCAATCCTCAGGGCTTCAGAAATTTGGGGTTTATTTTTTTTTTAATTTTAAATTTTTTAATTTTACAGCCTTTAATTTTAATTAGATGACTCTTAAGGCAAAATTAGCTACTATATTCCTCCAAATTCCATTACAAATTTGGCGTCAGCTTTCACTGAAACACTCCATTTCCTTTATAGGCTAGTTTGTCTCCCCTGTGTCTACTCACCTATAGATGGGATGATAGAGCTGCTGAATATCTTTCTATATAATAGGTAGGTAGGTAGGTAGACAGGTAGATAGATAAGGTAAGTAAATAGGTGATAGGTAGGTAGGTAGATAGATGGATAGATAGATCACACTTCTGAATCTGATACTGAGTTGCTTTAACATTGATTTTTCTACCCCGATAGACTCTTTAACAGCTAATGCTTTTTCTTACTCTGCTCATTGGATCTCTCACAGCAAGCCTTCCATAGCAAGAGGGTTTCAAAAATCCCTATTTACCATCATTTGTATTATCTACATTTCACCTGGCTTCTCCACTCAAATGCAGTTTTAGGCCAAGAGCCCAGCAGTGTTATTCTTTTAATTTTATTTTATGCCCACAGAGCTGAAAACATTTGAAGTGCAAGCGTGGGGCTGTATACTTTTCAATTAGATGTTGGCACATGCAAACACTCAAAGACACTAACTGGCACAGACCAACTACCATTCACTTAACTTAATGGATACTCTGATGGCATGGCCAATGGTAGAACAATTTCGGAGCCTTGAGAAACCTAAAAGCAGTGGAAATTATAGTCCACAGCGTGACAAGAAGTCCCTTATAAAGGTTTTGCACAATTAGCTTATTTCAGAAATGAAAAACACCCATTGGATTAATCTGCCAAATCTTGTCAGGACAATGATACCAATTGCCTTTTGTAAGTATTTACTTATTTCTCTGTTTCCTTAGGTATAGGGGACCAGACAAAGTATTGCTCCTTACATTTGTACTGATGTCTTTTTACTTGAGAAAGCATAGGACAGTGAGTCCTCCTTCATTCTTTCCCTGTTGAACCCTGTGAATTTTCAAACTTTAAGTCCTTTTTTTCACATTTAGTTTCTCATTAAATATTCTGGGTCTGTGTTTGGATTGCGATTTCTTTGAGGCTTATAACCACAAATCAAAATTTTATCTATTCACATTATTATTTTCAAATTTCTAGTAGTTGTTTTTATAGTCTACAACTATGGGTGTTATTGTTCCCTATCCATTTTATAATTTCAACTAAATCGAGCAATGAAAATTTTATAGTGCATCCCTAATTGTGCACCAGACTGGAACTGTTCATACAAATTCCAAGCAATTATAAGGCTTTCTGGGAAACATTGGCAGCAAACACTGGATTAAATGTTTATAACAGCAAGCCAGATGGGAAACAGAGATAAGGAAAATCTCATGGAAACTTATTTTTTTTTCCCAAACCAAAACACTATTTTAAATTAACCTGGCCAAGAGAAAGCATTTTCACATTGTTGACCAATAAATAGCTTTTGGTCAGTTAAATTGTGGGAATAATTTTACACGGACATAACTCTTTGTGTCAACTGTGATTGATGTTACAAACAGATACTAAATAGACAGAGTTGATGACTGAGACTCCAGTGATGTTAGTTCAAATTTAAACAGTGGACACTTTAAATTTTTAAAAAAAAGTGCTTCGTTTTATATTAAAGGTGGAAAAAAATCACATGGAAATATTTAGCTGTACTTGAAAATGTTTGACATGGAGACTGCGGTGCATATATAGTCAACTTACTCATGCTAAAAATATTTTTATTGCTTGAGAACTCAGAGTGAAGACTGCCTTTTTTTTTTTTTTTTCGAAGATTTTATTTATTTATTTGGCAGAGAGAGAGAGAGAGACAGTGAGAGAGGGAATACAGGGAAGGGAAGCAGAAGAGGTAGAAACAGGCTTTGTGCCGAGCAGGGAGCCTGATGTGGGGCTCAATCCCAGGACACTGGGATCATGACCTGAGCCGAAGGCAAATGCTTAACAACTGAGCCACCCAGGCGCCCTGAAGACTGCCATTTTTGTGGATAAATCTATCTTAATGGAATTGGGCAATAAGCTACTCCCACCAATTTGAACCCATGCTTGCTTCTTCTGATTTGACCAAAATGTGAAAGTTACAAAGGTAGATTTATAGGGAAACTAATAGCACTAAAGTTTCAAGTCCCATCACTTGTATGGGTACCTTCCCTGGAATGACTCCTAACAATATGTTCACATGCTCGTACATCTTTTGAAGTTTGTAAGGAAAGATATTTTAAATATGATTGGTTAAGACTACTCTGTCTTTCCATTCTGATTTTCCCTCCATCACACTTCCTTTTTGTTAGGTAGCATTAGAGTGGCCATGAGCATTCCTAGATTATGGCTAGGTGAGTGTTAAATTTAGGAGATTTATTTTATTGGGTTTAGTCCTATATATTTATGTGGGATGCAGTCAATTCCATGTAGTTAAGTTAGTGCTACTTAGAAGCTTAGAGATGGCTTCTGGGAATAGTTTACTACCCACTATGCCTAGCCACTTGTTATGGAAATATGAAGGTACAGGCCAGAAGCACTATTAATAGATGCTACCTCACCTGATATACTTAGTGGAGAAGAAATAAGGTTTAAAATGTGTATAGGAAGGAGCTGGTTTATAGAACATTTTTTTAGTCAACAAATATGTAAATTCATACTTAAAACAGGAGTACAATGTCTTTTTAAGAACTCCAGGTTATATTTCCTAGAAATTGGAAAAGGAATACAAACATAAAGAAGCTGCAAACATTTTTTCAGAAAGTTGTGAGGCTCAAAGACAACTTTTTACTGCTAGCTGGGAAGATGTTTTAGAGTATTTAAGTGAAACAGATGAGAAATTATGGACTTCTGATTTAGACATACATATGTGAAGATGTTTTCTTTTGCAAACTTTAGTTCTATTATCAAAGATATTGAGAAAATATTAAATATAAATTAATGCAAAATGAAATATAAGGGATAAAGGTGAAAAGTATAATCAATAGAAATTATTCTTAAGAGAATTTGACAAATATTTTTATATCATACTGAAAGTAATTTGTTAAGTTGAAGCGAAACATTTTAAATAGAAGGCATATCAGGCCCTGGGCTTGTTTGTGAATCCAATAATGAAAAAAAGAATTTTATGAATGTATTTGGGAAACCACTTAAACTTCCTGATAAATTAGTTAGCTTTTGCTGTATAACAAACTTTCCCTAAACTTAATGGCTTATACTATATGATATGGGCCAAATGAGGCCCATGACTTCTTTTTTGTTGTTGTTGTTTTGGGTTTTGTTGTTCTTTTGTTTTGTTTTTTAAAGAAGAAGAAGAAATGCAACAGAGACTTTCAAGCGGTCCACAAATCCTAAAATATTTACTACCTGGTTCTTTACAGAAAAAAGTCTGCCAAGCTCTGGCTTAAAACAATTTATTTTGCTCCCTATTCACTACATTAGTGATTTGGGCTGGACTCAGTTGGGCACTCCTGCTACTGCTCTGGGCTGACCTCATTTATTGTTTTACAGTATCCAATAGGTCCCCTAAAGCCTAGTGATCTGGCATTTCCTCCCTTCCAGGTTTGCAGTTGGCTGGCAGTCAACTGGGATGATGGGTCCATGGTCTCTCATTATTTAGCAGACAAGTCAGGGCTTGTTCTTCTGGTGGTAGTTGCACTGTTTCCAATAACAGCAAGCAGAGACAAGCCCAAATCCAAATACTGGTTTGCATCATGTTTGGTAATGTTCCAATAAAGTAAGTCACATGGCTAAATCTAGAGTTATTGTCAGGTGGTAGGGTAAGGGGGGGATACTACCAAAGGCATAGATGAAGAAAAGGGAAAAACATTTGGGGTTACCTTGGCTCAGTAGGTAGAACATGAGACTCTTAATCTCAGGGTTATGAGTTCAAGCTCCACCTTGGGTATGGAGCCTACTTATAAAAAAAGAAAAAAGATAGCCATCTTTGCAATTGTCCATGCTTGATTTGACATAAAATAATGACAATAACAAAGATAATGTACAACTAATAATATGCCATTACTATGAGGATATTGATGACAAACTCTTAAATAAGCATTTAAGAGTTTTTTTAATTTAATACTTCAATAAGTATTTAAGATTAGTAGCTACACAGGAAAGTTTAAAAGCTGTGAAATATTTTTGTTCATATATGAAAGAAATCTGATAGATATTTTCTCCAATTGACAGTAATCCTCAAATTTTACATGGAATTATCAATACAAATTATGAACTTAAATAAATATTTGCTAAACTATCAATAATAAAAAAACCTGATTAATGACACTTAGTAGAAATTCAATGATCATTATATTCTTTTTCTTTTAAAGCTAACAAAATCATTGTCATATGAGTATGAAAGGTATAATCAGCCAAAAAAATGTAGGAGAGAAATATTATAGAAGAGCAACAGGTATTTCACATAAAAGCATATTTTTTTCCTCGATTTGTGAAGGGGGATGGTATTTTCAACTTTTTATTCTCTGAACATAAAAGCAAAAATCCTCAAGAAAATATTAGCAAACCAAATCCAACAATACATTAAAATATTATACACAACAGTCAAGTGGGGTTTATTCCCAGGATGCAGTGGTGGTTCAATATTTGTAAAACAATCAACATGATATGTCACATCAATAAAAGAAAGGATAAAAACCATATGATCATTTCAAGAGATACAGAAAAAGCATTTGATAAAGTACAACGTCCATTCATGATAAAAACCCTCTGCAAAGTAGGTCTAGAAAGAATACACCTCAACGTAATGAAGGCCTTAAATGAAAAATCCACAGCCAACATCATACTCAATGGTAAAAATATGAGAGCTTTTCCCCTAAGGTCAGGAACAAGAAAAGGATGTCCATTCTCACCCTTATTATTTAACATAGTCCTGGAAGTCCTAGCCACAAGCAACTAGACAACATAAAGAAATAAAAGTCATCCAAATTGATAAAAAGAAGTGAAACTCTATTTGCAGATGACATGGTAGTGTATGTAGAAAACCCTAAAGACTCCACCAAAAAACTATTAAAATTGATAAATGAATTCAGTAAAGTCACAGGATACAAAATCAATATACTGAAATCTGTGGCATTCCTATAGACTAATAATGAAACAGCAGAAAGTGAATACTCTGAAAAACTATAAAACACTGATGAAAAAGATTCAAGACAACAGAAAAAATGGAATGACATCCCATGCTCATAGGTTGGAAGTACAAATAGTGTTAAAATATCTATACTACATAGCAATCTGCAAATTGAAAGCAATTCCATCAAAATGCAATCAGCATTTTTCACAGAACTAGAATAAACAATCCTGAAATTTGTATGGAACAACAAGAGACCTCAAATAGCCAAGGAAATCTTGAAAAACTAAAACAAAACTAGAAGTTTCACAATTCTAGACTTCAAGTTATATTATAAAGTGGTAGTAATTAAAACAATATGGTATTGGCATAAAAACAGACACATAGATTAATGGAACAGAACAGAAAACCTAGAAATATACCCACAATTATATGGTCAATTAATCTTCCACAAAGGATAAATGAACATACAATGGGAAAATACAGTCTTCAACAAATGGTGTTGGCAAAACTGGGCAGCCACACACAAAAGAATGAAACTGGACCAATTTCTTTCACCATACAAAAATAAACTCAAATGGCTTAAAGACCTAACTGTGAAACCTGAAATCATAACCTGAAGAGAGAACAGGCAGTAATCTCTCTGACATTGTCCATAGCTATTTTTCTAGTTATGGCTCCTGATGCAAGGGAAATAAAAGCAAAAGTAAGCTATCAGGACTATGTCAAAATAAAAATTTCTGCACAGTGAAGGAAATTATCAATAAAACTAAAAGAAACTTACTAAATGGGAGAGAATATTTGCAAATGACATATCTGTAAAGGGTTCGTATCCAAAATAGATGATGAACTGATACAACTCAGCACCCAAAAAACAAATAATCTATTTTAAAATGGGCAGAAGATATGAACAGACATTTTCCCAAAGAAGACATACAGATGCTCAATATCTCTTATCATTCATGGAAATGGAAATAAAAACTACAATGAGATAGCACCTCACACCTGTCAGAATGGCTAAAATAAAAACACAGGAAACAACAAGTGTTGGTGAGGGTGTGGAGAAAAAGGAACACTTGTGCTCTGTTGGTGGGAATGCAAACTAGTGCAGCCACTGAGGAAAACAGTATGGAAGTTCTCAAAAAATTAAAAATAGAACTATCATATGATCTAGGAATTGCAGTATGGGGTATTTACCCCCAAAATGCAAAAACACTAATTCAAAGGGTGCATGCACCCCTGTGATTATTGCAGCATTATTTACAATAGCCAAACTATGGAAGCTGCCCAAGTGTCCATTAATAGATGAATGGATAAAGAAGTGAGATGATAGATGATAGATAGATAGATAATGGAATATTATTCAGTCATAAAAAAGAATGAAATCTTGCCATTTGCAATGACATGGATGGAGCTAGACAGTAATGTTAATCAAGTGAAATAAGCTAGTCAGAGAAAGACAAATATCATATTATATCACTCATATCTGGAATTGAAGAAACGAAACAAATGAGGAAAGGAAAAAGAAAGAGACAAACCGAAAAACAGACTCTTCACTATAGAGAACAAACTGATGGTTACTAAAGGGGAGGTGGGTGGTAGGGTGTGGATTAAAAATACACTTATTCTGATTAAATAAAATAAAAATTTTGTAATTTGTTATATTTTCTTATTCTAAAATGTACTTTCATGCCTAATTTTAAATATATACTTTTTAAAAATTCTTTTCCTTCTATAGACTTTCCAGAATGTTCTAGATTTCGGGCCCCATAAAACCTGAATCCACCTAGGGAAGGACCAGTAAGTGTTCCTGCTCTGGAGAATTAGGCCTGGGTGGGAGAGCAACTAGTAGAAAGAAACAATAAAGGAGACAGTTTCAGCTTTTTTTGGGGGGGGGTTGTAATCCTGAATCTTTTTGTCAGCTTCAATTTTTATTTGAAAGCCTTTAATAATCTTTTCTGCTCATAATCAAATGCAATCTATCAACTGTAGGGTGATGAAAACCCCATAGTTTTAAGACTGCTAAGTTGCTATATTAAATACCTGCCCTCTTTGTTACTCCCATTCTTACTTGTCTGGTAACTTTCCCCCTTCTTAAGAGGGTGTTTGACTGACACCAGAAGGGGTTTTCATTTAGGAAATTGAGGAAAAAGCCTCTGAGAGATCAAATAATTTGCCCATGGACATACAGTTCATTGGGGAAGCTAGACTTGTAAACAATGTGTATCTGTGGCCAAGGATTATTCTTTTCCCATCCGTCTTTCTTGACCTTCAACCTCCCAATGCATCTCTAAATTGATGAGAAATACATCTTCTATAGAAACTGAGACTTTATTATATGCTAATTATCATCCACTACATATCTTCTGTATGCATAGTCCTATGTTAAGTGCCAGAAATCCTGGGGAAGCAGAGAAAATAAAAAATAGATATACTAGGAGGTAGCACGTGTGAAGTGTCTAGTAAGTGATATATAATTTGTCATATGTGAAAATTCAGGTAGATGGCCTTGAAAGGAATATATGGTATACAAGTAGCTAAAGAGGCACTGGTGGGGTCAACTCAGAAAGGAAGGAAGAACAGTGACTGGCTTTATTTATTTAATAAATTACATGATACCTCTCATAAACATAGAATTGCAGATCCTAAAAGGTCTTTTAGAAATCATCTAGTACAAATCTTCACCATTTACATCAGAGATATTTGATTTTCTTTTCTTTTTTTTTTAACCTTTTATATATTTATATATTTCAGAGAGAGAAAGAGCACACTCATGAGTGGGGGGAGGGGCAGAGGGAATAGGATAAGCAAAGTCCTCACTGAGTAGGAAGATGAATGTGGGGCTTGATCCCAGGACCCTGAGATCATGACCTGAGCTGAAGGCAGATGCAACGAGTGAGCCACTCAGGTGCCCTGGTACTTGATTTTCTACAACTCTACTAACCTAACCAACTTGCCCAGTATTGTCTACCATAGAGCCAGGGTGTTTAATCATGTTTTCTCAGCATTCTCTTGGCTGAATTACCAAGACCAAACACGATATTACTTGAAGCCAATAGGTGTTCTCTAAAGCCATCTCTAGATTAATTCAGATTCTTAAAATTACTTGTTATTTACAATAATGTGCCCTGATATTTTTCAGATTTTATTCCAAGGTTGAAGTCTCTGATCTTTATTCTTCATTTCTACTTTACTGTTTACTTTCATTTTCCCTTTGTATTGTGAGCATCCTAGAGAAAGTAATTGAATACAGAAAATAGTTCTTATAGTCATGAATTGGATTTCTTTCCATTCCAAGTTTGAGGGCATTTTATCAAGAAAGATAGGTAATAAGTCCTTTTTCATTTAGGTATAGTCTTTGATAAAAGCAAGTGAATTATGTGTATCTTATCTTTGTTGTAAGTGTCAAGCATTTGTTAAAAACTTCATATACATAAGATAATATCAATTATAAGATCTCCAGCCAGTGACTCCACACTTCTCTTATAGCTTCTAGTTATCACTATCCTTATTGTTAAAGACTAGATTTTAATCCTGGCTAGAGAGAACCAAGATTGAGGTAAGCTATTTCCAAATGGTTCTTAATGCACTAGGAAAAAGTAATATTAATAGATTAAGCTTGTTTAACAATGCAATTTTTTGTCTTTTAAAAATTATCTCAAGTAATCATTCTAAAAACTCAAATTAATAGCTATTACTACTATTTATAGTTGAAGAAATTAAGGTACAAAGATACCAAATCATGAGTTCAAGGTTACAGTAAGAACAGAACTAGGATTAAGCACTGATGCTAAGCTGGGTCCCATGGCTCTTTCCTCTCAATATGCCATCCATCTTTCTCAACTATGTATCACCATCCTAATACCCTCTTCCACATATACTCCAGATACAAAGACATAGTATTCTTGGTTTCCAATATTGTTCAGTATTTTTTGTTATTCAGTGAAGGGTCCCATACTTCTCTATAATGACTAGACAAGACCACCACACAAAGTCATTCTACATAAAAATATTTTGTGAGAAATCTTTAAATCAAACTAAACATTTTCCCAAGACCAGAGGGACAAAGTAGGCAAGAGTTGTTCCACAATTCCTGCAACCATTTTCTTTGATCATGAAATCCGTGTACTTGGGATCAAAGAGCAAATGCTTGTAGATTGAAAACACAGCCCATAATTTTAATGATTAAAATATGTGTCCAAAAAGCTAAACCTAATTATTAATCTATTGTATTTATTGTCTTCTTGGTTAACTTGCCCAGAGGCTAATGCCACAGTGGTGAGTCAAAGGTATCACACAACGATTTACTTTATATTTCTAGATAAAATAACAAAATTACACTTACTACAAACACTACATCACTTTAACCTTCGGTTTCTTCCCACATCTTGTCTTCCCAGAGTCATTATGTCATCTGACATGAGTGCAGGGCCTCTGAGAAGAAGCCCACAGCAAGGGTACAGAAGCTATGAGGAAATCTGGATAAGCAGGTAAGCAGTCTATTATTTGGCCTAATTACAAAGTCCTCTTCCTACACTTTAGAATCCAGAGGTTTCAGAAACAAAATTAAAATGGTGCCACAACCAAGTCATAGATGCAAGTCCAAATGCTTATAATTGCTCCATCACCCCTATGAGAGGTTCTGATTAAAATAAGTCACATTGACCTTAGATGACATGGCCTTAGGGGCAATTATTCCCCAAGGGACTTAATTAAATGCAATTAGACCAGTGAGAGTATATTTAACAAGGCCCCTTGCGATACCTATGTTTCCAATTTATTTTTCCAGCAACTTTCACTAATGATTTGATTCATTCAACATCCATCAATGGATAATGATTGAATACTCACCCCTACAAGGTGACAGTAGGATACCTGCATCCCATGATTCAGAAATTAGAGAGAAAAGACAGACACATGACAAATTAAACAGTGTTGCCCAGATTTATCTGGTAATTGTGTCCTAGATGTATGGAAAATAGTAGGAACTGATACAGGCCTGTATTAGGCCACTATTAATTATAACAAGAGCTTCACATAGGAACAATGATTTCTGGCAATAATATGAGAAACCACAAGCATTGTGCAAGTGATTCTGGACAAGGGAGGCACAGTGTCAAATATGGCCCCCAGGGTTAAAGCATGGATGTCAGGAGGCAGCAGGCAGTAGTGGTCATCAGAGATGGGAACCAGAGAGGATCCTGAGAGGAAAAAGGAGGGGTCCAAGGTCAGAGAGTCCTGAGAAAGTTCAGGAGTGCACAGTCAGGAATGAGCCAGGGTCTAGATAAATAGTCAGAAACTGAAGTGAACCTGGGCACTTTAGATCTGAGCAAGGAATGAGTTTGGAATGAGCAGACTTCTGGGGCCCCGGAAGACTCAGACACTGAAAGGAAAGGGGCAGCCTCCCCAGACCAGGAAATCTGGAATAAACTGTGGTATTATAACCCAGACCAGCAGCCTTGGCAGCAGCAAACAGAGTCTGGCAAGGGATTCCAGTCAGGTGTGGATACACAGCATTAACAAAGCACTGACACTACTAACTGGAGCTCCTGGTTTTCTTAGGGTGTCTGCAAATCTGCAGAAGCTCCAAGAAAAGAAAGAAAAGAAACAAGTGAAAATTAAATTTTAAAAAATATATAGATGTAATCGTCACAGAAAAAAAGAAGAGCAACGTAGGATTCCTCACATAATAGTTTTGATTTATGGGGACAGGGAATGTGCATGAAAGTAGAACATGAAGTTGTCAATGAGGCTAAATATATTTCTCTGGTTCTGCTGAAAACTGAGGAAACTTTTGCTCCAACCAGGAAGTTGCTGAGATGTTTCCTTGTTTGTTAGTTAGGCACTGTCTTACCCCAGAATTGCAGTAGAGATAAGGTCATGTGCAACTCATAGTTACAGAGAGCAGTATGGAAAGGGAGTTCACCTGGATCTGATTTAGTTCTAGAAGGAGAAAACAGGTGTGTGTGTGGGGGGCATGTTAATATTAGGAGAATCAGCTGGTTTCCAGGAGAAATGATGAGTTGTGCAGACATGGAGCAAGACATTGAAGGAAAAGTCTCTACTAGCCAGCTGAAAGAAGATTAGGGCTGAAGTATAGACTTTGGAGTCATACATAGAGCTGATAAGTGAAGGTGAGTAGGGGAGGCATTGTTACTTCTCAACATCATCATCTGTTATTTACATGAAATTCTTTCTGTTACCTCCATTTTTAAGGGGCTGACTCATTTTACATAAACAAGAGTATGCCTGGTGTTGTAGACTTTGACCCCAGTTGGACATGGTCTTAATTAGATGCACAGCAGTGGAAGTTTGTGAACTGCAAACATCTGAAGGTGCAGTTTAAAAGATACCTGCTGCAAAGAGGTGACAGAGCAGAGCCTAGGGGCTGGCTGGTCATCAGCAACCATTGGGCAGATGCTTAAGAAAAGAGGGTTTATACCTCCTTCAGTCACTTGAGTTAAGACTGGCTCATTTCAGCATTTGAAAAATCATGGGAGATATGCTAAAAATATTCTCTCTTGAGTTTTCAGTTATCTTCTGGTTGCTATCATGGCGTCATTATCCTGGCCCTTCACAAGGCATCCTGGAACTTCTGCCTCTATTCCAACCTAAACTTCAAAGCCAAAAGCAAAATAAAAAGTAAAATAAACCCAAACAAAAATATTCTGTGGGGGAACTGCTTTTGAATAAAGGTTTTATTGGTTTATAAAACATCTGAATTTAGAATACAGTGGCCAAACACTTCAGGTACTCATTTTCTCACTGAGCCAGCTTTAGTGCCATTAACTATGGGTCAACGTTGGGGTGGGTATGACACCCTATATGCAGAAACAGTTCTCGGTCCATTGGCTTGGTGATAGCAAGGACAAGTGTGTTCCATGCCAACTCTGTTGAAACGCACCCAATTTTGGAACAACAATTTAATATAAGCAGCCAAACATGGACTTAGTCCAACCCCAAATGTCCTACTAAAACTGTGTGATGGCTCATAAAGATAGCTCTGTCTCTAGGAATTTTATGGACTAAAACAGTGTGTTGAAGTGATAAATAGCATCCTCAATACTTCCATTAAGAGCTATGTCTGTATTGCTTTGGACCACCATGCAGCAGAGAAATATCCAGCAGAAGGGAATTAAGAATGAAGCCTGCACTCTCCTTTTCTTTCTTATGCTGCACATATGACTTCATTTTTTTCCCTAATCTTCAAACTGGAAAAAAGAAAATTCTAAGTATAATCAAATGAAGGAATATTAAGGCGCTCCATTGTTTTGAGAAGGCATCTTCCACTGCGTCACTAATGTCCCTTCTGTGACAGTCCATGATCCCGGATGCATTTCTTTTGGAATTATGCCCACATATCTCTTAAACATCTTTAAATTTAAATGCAAATAATAAGAACTATGTGTTACATTGGGTTTCCCTTTTTGTAGTAGTTTCTAAGGAGCTCAGAGTGAAAATCAATGCAGACTTTCTTATCCCAAGCACTTAAATACAATGATTTTCTGCCTTCTTTATTTGAATCCACCCTCTTTTTAAAAATCTCTATTGTAAATATAGTTTGGCATGTTTATAATTTCTCAATATTTTGGAGGGAGTGTAATTTTATGGGGGTATAAAGTTGAAGAATAGAAATAATCCATGCTTTGCATGGTTGTTATGACCTGAGATATTTTTTCCAACACAGCGTGGCTTTGTTGAGTCGATAACATTAATGCACATCATACTATCTTGCCACTGAGCTTCCTATGGGATCTTGTTTATTTCGCTCCAAGTATAAAGGGTGGATTTAAGGGGTGCCTGGGTGGCTCAGTGGGTTAAGCCGCTGCCTTCGGCTCAGGTCATGATCCCAGGTCCTGGGTTCGAGCCCCACATCGGGCTTTCTGCTCAGCAGGGAGCCTGCTTCCTCCTCTCTCTCTGCCTGCCTCTCTGCTTACTTGTGATTTCTCTCTGTAAAATAAATAAATAAAATCTTTAAAAAAAAAAGGGTGGATTTAAGATGGAAAGATAGAAAAAGATGAGATAAAGGAGGAGGAACAAGGGAAGAATACATAGTTTCTTGAACAAGTGAGTGAGAATAAAGGTGTTTTTGAGTAATTTTTATAAAATACTTTGAAATTCTTTTTCTCTCTGAAATTGTACATACTTTCCCACCATTAGCATGAGTTATTGAGAGGTTATTATAATGGCAGTGCTTTATATGATATCAACAGAAAGAATGAGTACATGTAAACTTTTGATCATATGGAAGACCCATTGAGATAAATGCCAGAATTTTCCTGTAGAATGTATTAAATGTATTTTGACTTTATATTTGGTCTTAGATACTGAAATATTTTACTCTTACCCAAATCCTTTTGACCTTGGCAATTTGGGAACCAATATAATGTGTTTTGTGCTATGTTAAGATATCATCAACCTTGAGATTTATAACTGCTAATGAAATTATAGGGTACTCAACAAAACAAACTTCTGGACTGGGCTTTAACTGATGGTTTAGGATGGGAATTTCTCAGAGAAATTGTGAATGAATTCATTCAATGAGAGAAAGAAATACCAAAATATGCTATTTCTTCTGGATGCCTGAAGACCAAAATCTTATTTATATTGTCAACAGGGTTAGAAAAACCCATATTCTTTGGCTGAAATTAGAAGTAGAAATTATAGATATATTAGGATTATTTAATGAGATCTCTTGCATAAAATGAACAAGACGATAGTCAAGAAACTAATTTTTCATTTTGAAATATAAGTACACTAGGGATGCCTGGGTGGCTCAGTTGATTAAATTTCTGCCTTTGGTTCCTGGGATCAAGTCCTGCATCAGGTTTCTTTTTTGATGGGGAGCCTGCTTTACCCTCTGCCTGCTGCTCTCTCTGCTTGTGCTCTTTCTCTCTTTTGGACAAATAAATAGATAAATAAATAAATAAAATCTTTTAAAAAACACACACACACATATATATATATATATATATATATATATATATATATATATATGCATGCTAAGGAATAACAAGGTACCCACATCCTTAATAGCAACTTCTATTTTTTATTAGACTGATAGGAAAATTCAGTGGGAAAAGATGATAGGATATTGGTGCTTATGCCAATACTTGCATTCCTTCTTCAATGAGAATTTCTTCATCTTTTCACTGCTAGAACACGGTAGTCCCCCCTGAGGCCCAACACACAGTAAGTCTACATTGGGCTACAGGATCTCTTCATTCTTACTAAATTAACCTTTTGAATTCGTCAAATAAACAGGCTCTGTTTCTGTTAATTGGCCATTTTATTGAGTAAACTGATTGACTTGAGCATTCATTTCAGGTCACTTAAAAATGTATACCTGCAGTATATATGATCTCTGTAGATTCAACAGGTCTTATTGAAATCTAATGCTTGAAAACAAAATGGCCATCTCTAAGTAGCATAGGAAACTGATACAAAGCCAATTCATTTTTTAAATTTCTTTTTTTTTTTATTTTATTTTTTATAAACATATATTTTTATCCCCAGGGGTACAGGTCTGTGAATCGCCAGGTTTACACACTTCACAGCACTCACCATAGCACACACCCTCCCCAATATCCATAACCCCACCCCCCCTCCCAACCCCCCCCCCCCCCATCAACCCTCAGTTTGTTTTGTGAGATTAAGAGTCACTTATGGTTTGTCTCCCTCCCAATCCCATCTTGTTTCATTTAATCTTATCCTACCCCCTTAACCCCCCATGTTGCATCTCCTCTCCCTCATATCAGGGAGATCATATGATAGTTGTCTTTCTCCGATTGACTTATTTCGCTAAGCATGATACCCTCTAGTTCCATCCACGTCGTCGCAAATGGCGAGATTTCATTTCTTTTGATGGCTGCATAGTATTCCATTGTGTATATATACCACATCTTCTTTATCCATTCGTCTGTTGATGGACATCTAGGTTCTTTCCATAGTTGGGCTATTGTAGACATTGCTGCTATAAACATTCGGGTGCACGTGCCCCTTCGGATCACTACGTTTGTATCTTTAGGGTAAATACCCAGCAGTGCAATTGCTGGGTCATAGGGTAGTTCTCTTTTCAACATTTTGAGGAACCTCCATGCTGTTTTCCAGAGTGGTTGCACCAGCTTGCATTCCCACCAACAGTGTAGGAGGGTTCCCCTTTCTCCGCATCCTCGCCAGCATCTGTCATTTCCTGACTTGTTAATTTTAACCATTCTGACTGGTGTGAGGTGGTATCTCATTGTGGTTTTGATTTGTATTTCCCTGATGCCGAGTGATATGGAGCACTTTTTCATGTGTCTGTTGGCCATCTGGATGTCTTCTTGGCAGAAATGTGTGTTCATGTCCTCTGCCCATTTCTTGATTGGATTATTTGTTCTTTGGGTGTTGAGTTTGCTAAGTTCTTTATAGATTTTGGACACTAGCCCTTTATCTGATATGTCATTTGCAAATATCTTCTCCCAATCTGTCAGTTGTCTTTTGGTTTTGTTAAGTGTTTCCTTTGCTGTGCAAAAGCTTTTGATCTTAAGAAATCCCAATAGTTCATTTTTGCCCTTGCTTCCCTTGCCTTTGGTGATGTTCCTAGGAAGATGTTGCTGCGGCTGAGGTCGAAGAGGTTGCTGCCTGTGTTCTCCTCAAGGATTTTGATGGATTCCTTTCTCACATTGAGATCCTTCATCCATTTTGAGTCTATTTTCGTGTGTGGTGCAAGGAATAGATCACATTCTTGGTCCTAAATCAGGTCTCAACCGTTATCAAAAGATTGGAATCATTCCCTGCATATTTTCAGACCACAATGCTCTGAAGTTAGAACTCAATCACAAGAGGAAATTTAGAAAGAACCCAAATACATGGAGACTAAACAGCATCCTTCTAAAGAATGAATGGGTCAACCAGGAAATTAAAGAAGAATTGAAAAAACTCATGGAAACAAATGATAATGAAAACACAACAGTTCAAAATCTGTGGGACACAACTAAGGCAGTCCTGAGAGGAAAATATATAGCGGTACAAGCCTTTCTCAAGAAACAAGAAAGGTCTCAGGTACACAACCTAACCCTACACCTAAAGGAGCTGGAGAAAGAACAAGAAAGAAACCCTAAACCCAGCAGGAGAAGAGAAATCATAAAGATCAGAGCAGAAATCAATGAAATAGAAACCAAAAAAACAATAGAACAAATCAATGAGACTAGGAGCTGGTTCTTTGAAAGAATTAATAATATCGATAAACCCCTGGCCAGACTTATCAAAAAGAAAAGAGAGAGGACCCAAATAAATAAAATCATGAATGAAAGAGGAGAGATCACAACGAACACCAAAGAAATACAGACAATTATAAGAACATACTATGAGCAACTCTACGCCAACAAATTTGACAATCTGGAAGAAATGGATGCATTCCTAGAGACATATAAACTACCACAACTGAACCAGGAAGAAATAGAAAGCCTCAACAGACCCATAAGCAGTAAGGAGATTGAAACAGTCATCAAAAATCTCCAAACAAACAAAAGCCCAGGGCCAGACGGCTTCCCGGGGGAATTCTACCAAACATTTAAAGAAGAACTAATTCCTATTCTCCTGAAACTGTTCCAAAAAATAGAAATGGAAGGAAAACTTCCAAACTCATTTGATGAGGCCAGCATCACCTTGATCCCAAAACCAGACAAGAATCCCATCAAAAAAGAGAACTACAGAACAATATCCTTGATGAACACAGATGCAAAAATTCTCGCCAAAATACTAGCCAATAGGATTCAACAGTACATTAAAAGGATTATTCACCACGACCAAGTGGGATTTACTCCAGGGCTGCAAGGTTGGTTCAACATCCGCAAATCAATCAATGTGATACAACACATTAATAAAAGAAAGAACAAGAACCATATGATACTCTCCATAGATGCTGAAAAAGCATTTGACAAAGTACAGCATCCCTTCCTGATCAAAACTCTTCAAAGTGTAGGGATAGACGGCACATACCTCAATATTATCAAAGCCATCTATGAAAAACCCACCGCAAATATCATTCTCAATGGAGAAAAACTGAAAGCTTTTCCGCTAAGGTCAGGAACACGGCAGGGATGTCCGTTATCACCACTGCTATTCAACATAGTACTAGAAGTCCTAGCCTCAGCAATCAGACAACAAAAGGAAATTAAAGGCATCCAAATCGGCAAAGAAGAAGTCAAACTATCACTCTTCGCAGATGATATGATACTCTATGTGGAAAACCCAAAAGACTCCACTCCAAAACTGCTAGAACTTGTACAGGAATTCAGTAAAGTGTCAGGATATAAAATCAATGCACAGAAATCAGTTGCCTTTCTCTACACCAACAACAAGACAGAAGAAAGAGAAATTAAGGAGTCCATCCCATTTACAATTGCACCCAAAACTATAAGATACCTAGGAATAAACCTAACCAAAGAGACTAAGAATCTATACTCAGAAAACTATAAAGTACTCATGAAAGAAATTGAGGAAGACACAAAGAAATGGAAAAATGTTCCATGCTCCTGGATTGGAAGAATAAATATTGTGAAAATGTCTATGCTACCTAAAGCAATCTACACATTTAATGCAATTCCTATCAAAGTACCATCCATTTTTTTCAAAGAAATGGAACAAATAATCCTAAAATTTATATGGAACCAGAAAAGACCTCGAATAGCCAAAGGAATATTGAAAAAGAAAGCCAAAGTTGGTGGCATCACAGTTCCGGACTTCAAGCTCTATTACAAAGCTGTCATCATCAAGACAGCATGGTACTGGCACAAAAACAGACACATAGATCAATGGAACAGAATAGAGAGCCCAGAAATAGACCCTCAACTCTATGGTCAACTCATCTTCGACAAAGCAGGAAAGAATGTCCAATGGAAAAAAGACAGCCTCTTCAATAAATGGTGTTGGGAAAATTGGACAGCCACATGCAGAAAAATGAAATTTCTTTTTAATTCACTTACTCAGCAGAAACTTTTTGAATAGTAATGGGAACAACTATGAATCAGTAAGACCTATTATTTCTTTTGTCCCTGGAGCTTATGGCTAGGGATAGTGTTCTCAGTGCAAAGCTAGGAGTTAGTGCAGCGTTACATGGGAGGACAGGGGCAGGACATCTAATCCTGCTGGAGGTGGGGTGGGAGCAGAGAACAGACTAGACTTTCCAGAGGAAATGACCAAAGCAGCTGGAAGGAGTGATGGGGAGACTGATGCAATAAGGAGCAAGAAATACATGACCTATTTTTCACTATATCAAAAGAAAAGAAGAAAAAGATAAATGTGGAAAACTTGTGATTTCAATGGCAAGAATCTGCCAGGATTCCCTTTGTGATTTTCTTTGTGGAACAAGACGGGATGCAATCATATTCTAGGTGTATGAGAAGGAATGAGGAAGAAAAATCAGGATGGGATAATACAGGCAGGGAGACTTGTGCAAATGAGATAGAAGGTTTGAGAAAAGTAAGGAATATAAAAGGATTGCCAACAGCATTGAGAGGCCAGTTAAGAGGAGTTCATGACTTTTTAGAGACATCATTTTCCATAGTTCTGTGATATCAACCAGCAGGACTCCACTGATCAGGTATAGATGTAGAGGAAATGGTGAGATGGATGACTGAGGGTAATGGTTTTGTTAGGTTGGAGTGTTAGAATAATCACAGGCAAAGAGTGAGTTTGAAAACATAAACCATCTAGTCTCACTTAAATAGGAAAAGCAGTAACTCTGGAGGAAGCTGACAGAGAGGTTCAAGGTATTAGGAGTCTCAGTTGGGTCAAAAAAACAATCTCAATAGTGACTCATTAAGAGGGTTCAGTGATAAGGTGGGGGCCAACCCTTGGGGGAGCAGTTCCAGATGATGACACAGTGTAGTGTGTCTCTAAGGAATAGGTGGTTGAAGTGAAGTAAAGGTAAAGTTCTCTGGAGGAGAAGCCCTGGGTGGCAAGAAAGCATCCATGCTGGTGTGGGAGCTGCATAGGAGGATGTTAGGATATGAGGAATGATGGAAGACTCTGAACCATGTGTTAGTCTCACTAACGAACTGAAAGCAGGATAGTGGGCATTTCATAGAAGCATAGAAAAGATCCTGGGGTAGTTATAGCATGGGGAACTGGAAAAACACCAACCACATCTGCCCCAGGCTGGGAAAGTGAGCAGCTTCTCCTAGAGAAGGTGTCAATAACTCACTATCCTCAGGAGAGAGCTTCTGGGAAGAAAGGTGAAGAGCTAAGGATTTAGACACAAAGAGGTGCCATGACTTGCCCAAAGTCACCAAATAAGAAACTCAGGTTTTATCAATACCCCTTGGTACTTAAGGTTCTAATACTTGCCATAGACTTCTACTGCAAGTACTTGCAACTCTCTGCCAATGAATTCTATGACTGCAGGGCAAACAGAATGGGCAGGAGAGGGCTTATGCCCCAGGACCAACACTTAACAAATAAGGGAAAAAGACAGTGAATACATGTCCACGTTCCTTTGCCCCCAGATAGTACAACTCTAAGATATGTTCTCTATAGTTTCCCAGAGTCCCCAGAGGTGAGCTATAGTTGTCCACCCCTGCTCATTAATGCATTCTGCATTGGTCTTTCCTTGTTTGTTTTGTGTTCCCCCCCTCCTTAGCTTCCTGGGATCGTGTTACCTCCTCAAATGCAGGATGCCCATCTATATTTGAATTTCATATAAAAAACATTTTTTAGTGTAATTATATCCCAAATATTGCATGGGACACAACTTATACTAAAAATTTTTTTTGTTATTTATTTGAACTTCAAATTTAGCTGAGTTACTGCATGTTTATTTGCCAAATCTAGCAACCCTATTTGGGATTGCCTTTCAAATAATCAGTGTGTATTCCTATCCTTGCCTCAAGATCTGCTTCTGATGGAGCCCAAAGTAAGATAGTCAGCACTATTCCAGAGGGATAAACTGTGAAGGAGAAAACAAACTTGAGAAGCAACATTCAAATAAGATTGAAATTATAAATGACTGTCTTTCTATTGCCAGCTCTGAAGTTACTTGGAAAAGGCTACAAACCAGCCTCAGCACATTTAGCTTGATTTGTAAAAGCCATCACCTCATCAGAAAAGCACCTGTTATCCAGTCACCTTTATTAAACTCAATGCCAAGTATCATTAGTACAGCAATGCTATGATGATATGTATTCATTCCATCAGCAAATGTCCTAAATGTCTATCACTGGAGAACAACCTCTATTTCGATAAAATAATATAACTGAATAGGAAAAGGGGAGGCCATGAATCCCTGGTGATCTCCTTGACCCACCACTCCTTAGCAATAATTTGGGCTTGATTACATCAACACTGGGAATCCCAGATGCATTATTATTAATGAACTTGCAAACTGAGGCTTGCTTGTTAATAATTTAATTAAAACCCCAAGTGTTTACTTGTGGCTGTTCCTCCCAAGAGATCCCTTTGCAAATTCTGCATAGGAGCTGTCTTGCTCATCTACCCCAACAATATCGCTAATGTTTTTCAAGCTGATACTCAGTACACCCTAATTCCTTATTTCAATGAAAACCTCCAAGCCTTGATGGTGTGTGGTTTCATTTCTCATCAGTGTAAAACTAGGCCTTTCAGAATATCTGCATTTCCTCCAACATGTCTGGAGATTCCTGTGTCTTGAATTTCAATAGCAGAAGTTCAGTTGTTTATCACTTTTGTTCATGTGCAGTGAATACAGATTGTTGGTGCTATTGCAAAGTTGGGTTCGATTCAGGTATAAAACTTGTTCATCTATTAAACAAAATTGTTGGTTTAATGAATGTGTGGTAACTTCTCTAAATATTTAAATGATGTCCCAATGGTGCAATCCATTTTGGGCATCCACATTGTTATCTCTATTTTTAAAATTTAATCTATTTAAACTAAAATGAAACAAAAAACCCAGTTCACCCATTTCTCTCATCCTCTCGCCCCTGCCTCTGGCAAGCTCCAATCTCTTCTTTTCTCTGGATCTATGACATTGTTTTCTTTGTTATAAATTCCACACGTAAAAGAGATCATACAGTATTTGTCTTTCTCTGTCTGACTTATTTCCCTTAACAAAATGTTCTTTTGGTCCATATTGTCACAATGGCAATTAGTTCTATTTTTAATTTTTTGAGAAAACTCCATACTGTTTCCCATAGTGGCTGCAGCAATTTACATTCCCACCAACAGTGCACAAAGGTTCTCTTTTCTCCACATCCTCGCCAACACTTGTTATTTCTTGTCTTTTTGATACTAGCCATTCTGCCAGATGTAAGGTGTTATCTCCTTGTGGTTTTGATTTGCATTTCCCTGATGATTAATGATATTGAGCATCTTTTCATGTACCTTTTGGCCATCTGTATGTCTTCTTTGGAAAAATGTCTATTCGGATTGCCATTATTTTCATGTATAGGACCAATCTGTGGCAGTATCAGCAAACCTCAGGGCTGCTAACAGCACTTGAGTCACTGGGGAATGCTAGTGAAGTTCACTTTAAAGAAAATAATTCTCACTTTTATATGCATTCGCAGACTTCCTTTTGATTTCCACGGTGAGCCTATTGACTTCAATCGGTCCTTTCAGGATCACTTAGAAGGCCAGAGACTCATCGTGTCCTGATTCATTGACTTTGCTCCGTGCTCGGCACTTGTTTGAAATCTGTGGGGTTCTGTCTAAAAGAAGCTCAATAGGCAGCAGAGAGAGGCAAGTGTCTAGTCTCAAACCTCCCTTGTAAAATGATTACAAAACCAAGTGGAGACTGGGGAACTGGGTATCATCTTGACAATGAGTCATCTTCGGAAAATGAGTACTTAGATCCAGCATGGCAGGAGAATGACTACAAAAGAAGGGACTTTATAAAGGGGCTTACATCTTTCTCCCCTGCCTGTGCAAACTTCACCATTTTGAAATCTTAAGAAGTTGGTCCTACACCAGAGTTTGAAGGCAAATGATCTCCTGATTTATAAATCATGAAATTGTTTGAATAAAAATTGAAATCAAGATGAATGAAGATAACTATCTTCATTTACTTCCATCATACATTCCTAATTGTAGTTCAGGATTTTCCCTGTAGAATGAATGAATGGCAAAAACCCTGCCCAGAGGAGCTGTAAGTGTTCTAAAACACTGCACAAAATCACAATGAGCCTTCTCCTATCTGCTTCTTTCTGAGGTCAGCATTGTTCTAATAATAATATCAGATGGTTTTTCTATTAACGGCAACTTAGGGCAATATGTACTTCGTAAGACCAGTCTGAAGAACCATAGTCCTGATGTCCCCTTTCCTTGCTCCATGTGGTTAATCCTACACTATATTTGAACATTTGAACATGACACAGTAACATAGATCGATTGCGGGGGAGGGTGCTCAATGACCGGGCATCCCAGGCTTTGCACCTCACCCATGACCAAGGGCTCTCCACCCATTCATACTCCAATTCAACTTCGTAATTAATTTTATTTAACTATTAAACACATTCTGAGTGATTTTTAGATCATTTAGTGTCTAGATTGTGCTCATATGACATAAGATGAAGTGACTGAAACATGCAAAAATTCACACAAAGTGGGAATTTTTCTGTGGGATTAAGCCAGTTAGCTATTTCATGGAATTTGACAGTTCATTTTTAAAAAAAATTTATTTATTTATTTATTTATTTTTTCAATACTTCATTTTTAAGAATGACTTTTCTTTATCACTTGAACTTAGCTGGGCATACCAACGTTTGCCAAGAGGATAGTTTTTTCATGTTAATGTCTTCAGACCACGCATGTGTAAACTTCATGCTGTTCTTACCTTCATAGGAATTTGGAAAGACCTTAGTTGAAAAATTAAAATTCATAGGCATCTCCCCAAAACTTCTTTTCCTTCCTTTCTTTCTTTCTTTTCTTTTCTTTTCTTTTTTTTTTCACTGTTTGTAGAGCACACCTCAGAGTCTACTGGGAGCCTGTTTTTACTACACAGTTTTTCCAAAGACCCAGGGCAAGGGCCACATCATTTTAATCTGTAAAATGACTCTTTTGAGCAAGTACCAGATAAAGTTAGTGATTTACGAACGCTTTTATCAGCCTCCTGATGGCTTTTACAGAGTGGAACACTACATGACCCATGTGATTTGTTTTCATTTACAAAGGTGCAGAGGCTTTGAATTTAAAAATGGAACGTTTTCTTCTCGTGCCAAATGTAAACAATTTAACATCCATTTCCCATCCAGCTATTTTACCAGTTCAAAAGAGTTTATATGAATCTTATCTGTATTATATTTCCTGCTGATTGGCAGCACCTCCTCCTTCAGTTGGGAAGCCAAAAATGTGCTGGCTCAGATTTGAACAGGAAAGGAATAACAAAGAAAACTGGGAAATAAATGTAATGAGTGGTTACAAGGTGCTGAAAACTATACTTATCGTTTCTTATGCTCACAGAGTTGGTGCTGCCGTATTGATTCATGCCTGGGAAGTCTTTTATGGAAACACACAACAAAAGCTTCAGATTATTTTGTCAACAAGAAAACACAGTTTACTTTATTTTCAAAGTCCCCATCTATTCCTGATTTGAACAGTTCCATATTCTGTGCTTGCTGAGATCTCTGTGAGCCCTGGAGGAGATATGCATTGGATACAGTAATTTACCATAAGAGTTAAAGGCCCCCAGAATGTCACAGAGCTGGTTTTCTAGGCCGGACAAAGAATTCTGGGGGAACCACGAGCAGTTTGGAGAACAAAAAGTATTGTGGCTCTTACAGGCCGACTTAGAGTCAGTTTACTGAGCCCCAGAGACCCTTTATTTTTTTTCCTTCCAGAATGCAAAAGACATTTATTTGGCATATTGTTTGAGGGTCTTAAGTTTCTTTCTCACATTCAAGGCCTGGACAGTTGGAAAGGGGAAGAGGGAAAGAACAAAAACAGCCGTCTAGACATTTTCTAGTGGAGTATCATGTTTATAAACCCTTTCCTTGCCTTGTCCTAACAATACATTATGAACTGAGATAAAATACTAGATCATAAACTTGGACCCCACGGTAAGGATACAGGCAAGCATTATAGTTTTCTTTCCAAAATTAAACTTTAATTTGTTTTAAAATTATGTGACCAACAATTTCTGTTAAAGGCCCTTCCTCTAGCCACCTTCCCAGAAATTTTCCCACTTGCCATTGGCTTTGCTACCCCACATTCCCTTACACTGTCCACCCTACACTCTGCCTGCAATTTTCACTCCACTCTCAAGCTTCAGTTTAATTGGAATTAATAAGTATATGGGGAGGGTATGTTATTTTTCAATAAATACCCTGCTTTTCCTATCAATAAACATCATGACTATCACCACTATCTAACAAATGGGTGCTCATATTAAAGATAAGACATAATGTAAGGTAAATTTAGGACTAATTAATGAAGGATAGTTGTAGATGTGCTTTCTGAGGCTCTCTAGGCAAAATGCATTTGGTAGACAGAGCATTATAGGCGTCCCAGGTTCTAGTCCTTGACTAAGACTTGTAACCTCTTTGAGCCTCTAGTTTAATCACCAATTAAATGAGGGTATGGAGTTGAGAACTTGGAAAGTCTGTGATTCCTGAAAGGTTTTTTTAAGCTTTTAAGTTTTGTGTTTCTAGGAAACTGACCATGACCTCAAAAATTACTTCCTGGGTATTAGATGTCCTTACTATGAGGAGTGCAAAGTGTTTTACTAGAATACACATGTACTTATCTTCATATTAATATTTTACATCATTGAGTGCTATTGGCTCACCAAGAGTTCAACCATCAGATAACTTCTCATTCATTAGTCAACACACCGGTACAGTGGGTAACAGTATAAACAGCCACCTGCAGTATAGTGACATTCCAAAGAGCAAATAGAATGGGGCATATGATGGACAAATAACTGGTAAACTGAAGTTCACCAACCAGAAATTGTAACTGACATTTAACAGCAGTTTCCTAGCCTCTTGTTCTTTCCTCTATACCATGATACCTGCCTTCTTTTTCTTTCTCTGTACAAAAAAATACACTGATTTCCTGTCCCTGTATTTACATATGGTTTCCGTTTGAAAGGTCATCGGTTATTTGGACAATGATAACAAGATATTTCATTAAAAAGTAATCTTCAAATATTGAGCAACTCCAGAGATGGAATACACTCATTAAGTTCATTTGATGATATGCAGTGTATGTACACAGTTACAGCTGGAGGAGGAGGCGCACCATTTACCCAGCCTCAAAAACCCAGCCTCAGATATAAGATTATGTTTCAAGAAAGTACAAGTTCATTTAAGAGATATATGCAAAATAAGAGGCCTGGGTGGCTCAGTTGGTTAAGCATCTGCCCTTGGGTCGGGTCATGATCAGCCTTGCATCCAGCTTCTTGCTCAGCAGGAGTCTGCTTCTCCCTTTACTTCTCCCCCTCCCCCAACTCGTGCTCTCTTTCTCTCTCTTTCTAATAAATAAAATCTTAAAAAAAAAAAGATATACACTAAGTGTACATTTTGCTTCTTACCAAGACACTAGTCCTTTGAGCAGTAAGTTCAAATTATATGCCCAAAGAATATCTGTTAAAACAATGAATGGGTAAGTGAATAAGTTGCCTCTATATTAATATACAGTTGACCCTTGAACACAGGTTTGAAGTGCACAGGTCCACTTACATGTGGATTTTTAACATAGTACAGTACTGCCAATGTATTTTCTCTTCCCTGTGATTTTCTTAATAACATTTTCTTTTCTCCAGCTTATTTTATTGTCAGAATACAGCATATAGTACTTGTAAAATATAAGTATATGTTAATCAACTGTTCATGTTATCAGTAAAGCTTCCAGTCAACAGTGGGCTATTAATAAAGTTCCAGTGCAGTCCAAAATTATACATGGATTTTTGGCTGTGAAAAAATCATGAATGCCCCTAATTTCCACATTGTTCAAGGGTCAACTGTATATTGCACTGGTCACTGAGTAGCGCGTGATGTTTATTATGTAGTCTACTTCACCAAAGTTGGAAAGTTGGAGAAATAATATTAGTATGTCTCATATTATTTTTTTTTCTTTATCTGTTTGTTTTCTTCTCCAAGGACAGAGCATTAGGCTTATCAGGTATATAATTTTTTTAGGTGTCTTTGAGATTTAAAACTATACAGAGTTTTCCTAAAATGCCATTCTGTTAGATAGATAATCTGATACCTCATGCACATCCAATGGAGACAACTATTAGGTTCATTTATACCAGTTACTGGTTGTACTGGTGCCATAGAGCTAATTACTTGGTTTTCCTTGATATAAATGATGGAATGGGGTCCACATGATCTCCCGGTTCCCTCATGGCATTAATATCCTGTGGTTCTATGAAAGCAGCAACTGCACAGACAGAATGGTCTTTGTTCACTGTAATATGTAATGGGAAAAAAGATAGCATTTATCCATGGTTATCTTTGCATAGTGGGATAATTGGTAATTTTTAACTTACTATTTAAATTTTTGGGTAAGAACTTTTTTACAATGAACATTCATGATTTTATGATCAAATGAGACAAATTTTATTTTGTTTTATTTTAAGAAAAAAAAAATACCTGGGGTTTTGGGTGGCTCAGTGGGTAAGCATCTTTGGCTCAGGTCATGATCCTAGAGTCCTGGGATCAAGCCCTGCATTGGGCTCCCTGCTCACCGGGAAGCCTGAGAGAATTCTTCCTCTTCCACTCCCCTTGCTTGTGTTCCCTCTCTTGCTGTGTCTTTGTCAAAAAAACAAAAACCAAAACCAAAACAAACAAACAAAACAAAGCAAAAAACTAAAGGAAGAAAAATAAAAGGCAATAATAATATTAGTTTCTGTATTCAGGTCGAGAGCCGTGCTTTTCAGACTTTTCTGGACCCCATACTGGAGGTTCTGATTCAGTAACTCAGAATGAGGCCTGCACATTTGCGTTTTAGCACCTCCAAGATCACACTTTGAGGAACCTGCGTCTAATAGTGAAGCATCATATGGATATAGTGCTTTGAGTCAATCATAGTGATAATTATTCCTTATCTGTGACTACCACACTTATAAGGAAAAACTTCTGCATCAAAAAGTATTTAACTGGGAGTGCCTGGGTGGCATAATCAGTTAAGCATCTGACTCTTGGTTTCAGCTCAGGTCATGATCTCAGGATTGTGAGATCGAGCCCCAAGTCAGGCTCCATGCTCAGCTCAGAGTCTGCTTGGGATTCTCTCTCCCTGTCACTCTGCTTTCCCCACCCCTGTGCGCTCTCTCTCTCAAATAAACAAATAAGTCTTAAAAAAAACAAAAGAAAAAAAAGCAACGTAAGGATCATCTAGGGCTAAAGAATTACCAAAGACTCAGCTCCACTGAAAAATGGTGTTTCCACCCCAGATGGCACTTAAATAACCCAAAACGGGCAACTCACTATTCCAGTTTATTCCGTTTGGGTCCTGAAGACCCAGGATCCTCCAAAACTGCACACCAAGAAAACACAGACTGATATTTACACTCAGCGATCAGTGGTTTGGAACAGATCTTTTTCTGGAACTTTGGTACCAGAACACACTCTCCGTAACGGAATCATGGGTCATCCCTCAGCAATGGATTAGCTGGTCAGTGAAGGGAATGGACTGTTTCATCATCAGGGTTCGCTTGAAATGTCAAGAAAGAAAAACTCAGAGGGAAAGAGCGAGAAAGGAAATGGCTTCCTAGGGCCCTCAATATTAACTTATTAAAGGCTAAAGTTTGTGTGATGAATACTGACTTCCTTATGATTTTGTTGATTTGACCACATTACTGTGGTCTAAATGAGAGAAGAAAAGAGAAATGGATCTTCCAGGCACAGAACGCTTTCAATTTATAAGTCCTCATTTCGGAAGCAGCAAAAATACTAGTATTTATTGTTTTTTCAGTACTTATGATCAGAATGTTTGTTTCTCCCTAAAGATCCTATGTTGAAGCCCTGACTAATCTCCATTGTGATGGCATTTGGAGATGGAAACTCTGGGAGGTAAATAAGGTTAGGTGAGGCCATGAGGATGGAGTACTCATGATGAGATTAGTGGCCTTGTAAGAGGACACAGCAAGATCAGTCTCTCCATGCTCAGGCACTGAAGAAAGGCCATGTAAGGACAGAGGGAGAAGGTGGCCATATTCAAGTCAGGAACCAAATCAGAAGATCCCTTGAGCTTGGATTTCCCAGTCTCCAGAATGTCGAGAAATAAATTTCTGCTGTTTAAGCCACCCAAACTGTGGTACTGTGTTACAGCAGCCTGAATACGGGCACTGTTAAGACAGTGCTTAAGTGTATTATCCGATTTAGTCATCTCCACATGGCCACTTTAAAGAAGAAACCCCAAATCACCAAAATCTTTTACTGTTTTCAGGGTCAGTGTCACTTTGGCAACAGTGTTCTTTTATGTTTCGCCGTAGGCTAACAGCTAAAGGATCTTACTTGTGTGTGTGCAAGAACCTGTCGTGCTCATATGGCAGGTGTAAGGGTGTGTTTTGAGCTCCTGAGCCTGCAGTGGGGCGGATACTGGATTCACTTTATTGAGCAGCTAATTCCCTCCCATTTTCCTCTAAGGAGTTCTCTGTCTGCAAATTATTCCCAGAGGGGAAAAAGGAAGGATTCAGGAAGAGGGAGAAAGGAAGAGAAAAGAAAACCAAGAGTGAAAAGAGAAGACACCTGGGTGGCTCAGTTGACCATCCAACTCTTGATTTCACCGCAGGGTCATGAGATGGAGCCCCCCCACCCACCCACCCAGGCTCTGTGCTTCTCAGGAAGTCTGCTTAAGATTTTCTCTCTCTCTCTCCCCATCGCTCATGCGTTCTCTTTCCCTCTCGAAAAAAAAAATAAAGAGAGAGAGAGAGAAAGGGAGAGTGATAAGAGGGCTTTCCCTCTCAAAAAAAAAAAAAAAAAAAAAGGTGGGAAAGAAGTAGGAGAGCAAATGGAGTGACTTTGAGGATCGCTCCTTTCTCCTGCCCCACCCTCTGCTCTGTCCCCAGATTCCCAGACTGCTGCCACACCTGCCCCACACCTCTTGGATCCATTCCTTCACCCTGTGCCTGCTGAAGGTATCACCTCCCTCTCCAAGTTCTGCCCCAGCACTCCGGCTAGAAGCTAAAATACAAGATTTGTTGCACCAAGAGACTATTAAAGAAAACACAAAAACCTACAAGGGATTTCCGACACTTTCCAGTTCTTCAAAACCACAGCTCCTTACAGCCCTTCATGAGGTGGCCCTCCAGCATGTCTTCCCTCCCAGCTCTGGAGACCTTCTTAAATGTATGCAGCACGGACACCAGGAGCCCTCGTCAGACTGAATTCCAAACTGCCCATTACACATCACCCCATTATGCATTCCATGCCTTCGGGTTTTATTGGGGGGATGTACATCACTGAGGAAAGAGAGGCCTTTAGGGTACAGTATATTTCAAAACACAATTAAAATAAACTCTTCATGTGGAAATGTAAAAGGCATTTGTATTCTATTAAAGCCTTTGGCCTTACCAACTGCAGAGTGCTCTGTAACAAGGTCATTAGTAACCAGCCTTACACAATGGGCAACAGGCATCAGCTGCACAAAAACAAACAGGGTCCCCAAACACCACAATAACTTCCCGTACCTGCTCTTGTTTGCTTGCTGAGCCCTCAAACACTGGGAGTTGCTGAAATACATACAAGCGTAACAGCTTGAGTCAATATTTACCAGCCTAAGCGAGTGATTTTATTTAGTGAGATGACTGAACCCCTTTGAATAAACACATCTTGCAGAGAACAACCCCAGGCAGGCACTGGGGGAAGGGCTAAGGCAGAACTGGTTCTGTCCTCAGGCTGGGGCTCAGAGACTGTAGAGGGGCCTTCTCTGGCCACTCACCTGCACTTCTCTGCCACCTAGGGTGAGGGATCCAGTCCAGGCACAAGCTGGGAGAACTCTCCCCTCCAGCCTGCACTGGCTTCTGGATTCATGGTTCTCCTCACGTCACTGGAAAGTTTCATAAACACGCGTTCCTGGGCCCACAGGTGCTGATTTGGTTAAGTGCGGGGTAGGGACTGAGGATCTGCGTTTCTAACAAGCTATTGGTTCTGGGACCACACTGAGAACTCCTGGTCTAAGCCCAGCTCTGTGCGATAGAAATGTAATGCAAGCCACAGGTGTAGTGAAATTTTTCAGTGGGCATGTTAAAAAAAAAAAAAAAGCAAACAGAAACAGATGAAATTAAGTTTAATAATATATCCCAAATATAATTAATTCAAAACATAACCAATGTAAAAGTGACTGAAATATTTATGCTATTTTTTTTTTTTTGTACTAAGTCTTCAAATTCCAGTATGTATTTTATACTTGCATCGCATCTCCATTTGGACTGGCCATATTTCAGAGCTCCACAGCTGCCTGTGGCTAGTGGTTGTTTTATCACAGGGCAGAGTTCGAGACTGTGCTCTGGGTATACAGAACACAGGATCAGGATTTCCAGGACCTACAGCCCTAAGCCTACCTCCAGAGCCTGAGTGTCCCCACAGTGTGTGTCTTGCTGTTGGAATAGAATGCACAACCCCAGCTCAAAGTTTGTCTTGGCACTGGGTATGAGCTGAGCAGATGAAGAGTATTGGAATTAACTTGGACATAAGGGCTGGGGCATCTGTACATATGAACATATGAACATGAGGCCCCCTGAGGTGTGGGACCCAGGTGGAGGGGTGGAGAAAAGGGGCAAGCCCAGAAGGAGGGAGGGAGAGGCGAGAGAAGAAAAGGCAGAGAGGAAGAAAGGGAGACAGGCAGAGAGGGAAGGAGAGAGAGCTATGATTGATTCTGTTGCAGCCTCGCTCCAGTTACAGAACAATCCATTCCCATGACACACCCTCAGTGAGTTTCGCAGAAAGTTGTGGTGACCACCAGGCTTGCACTGTCTCACCTGTCATCAGGACACTCCAGGATTCCTAAGAGGAGATACCTCATATGCCTTTCTGCTGCAGGGCTCCACTTCCTGGCTTTTCTCCTTTCTTTTGCAAATGGCTTGGGGTCTAACTTGAAGGAGTGGTCATAAAGAGAATGACTACTTTTACACTGGCTGAAATGAGGAGAGGATTCTGTGAGGAGGGATTTATACATGAAAATCAATACCGGCATTGGAAAGCATCCCCTTTTGCCCATATAAGTGCTGACCACAGGGTCCAGAGCTGGAATTAACCTGGATCCTTTTTTTTATTATTATTATTACTATTTTTAATAAAGCTGCTTTATGATAGACTCTGATGTGAGCTCCCACTCTTCAGCTGCACCAGTGTGAAGGGAAGGAGCAAATAGTTTCATTTAAGAATTATCTTTTATCCCACTTGGTACTGTACCCCACTTCCACCCCGCAAATCCTCCTGCAAGTCTCCAGAAAGTCAGAAGGAGAGAATTAAATTAAGCTTTTTATGAGCATAAACTCATATTTACCAACATAATACAAACATTTCTCAACATTATCAACATAAAAGACAATGAGCTCATTACCTGATTTTATAGGTTGTTTAGTTTGTGATTTGCAATAATAAAAATTAGCTTTTGTACGGACACCGTACTGAATGCTTACTGTCGGCCAGACTCCATGCTTGGTACGTTGCTTACTTCACTAATTTTTTTCAACAATCCTATCAGAAGAAATGAGACCCATGTCTTTAGGAGGGAATAAGTGCTTGATAGCCTTTCTCCTACCAAAGTCTTTTTGCCTCCCCAAACTGTGCCATTTGCTGGATCGGAAAGATGGAATGGAGGGTTGCTCCTCATTGTCTAGAAGAGGTAGTGGGAGCATCATATATCTGTGCCAGTTATTGGGGCAAGCATATGCCATTCTTTCCATTAGAGCCTACAAAGATGGGGTGGTAAGAAATTGCTTTTGTGATAACCCAAGAGTCAGTCCTTGAATCCTCCGTCATTCTCACACCTCACAACCAGTTCATTGATAAATCCCATTAGTTCTACATTTAAAAATCTATCAGACTCTGGAGTTGCCTGGGTGGCGCAGTCGGTTGGCTGTCTGACTCTTGGTTTTGGCTCAGGTCATGATCTCCGGTGGTGGGATTAAGCCCCACATCAGTCAGGGAGTGTGCTAGAAATTCTCTCTCTCTCCCTTTGCCCCTACCCCCCACTACGTGTGTGTGCGCTTTCTCTCTAAAATAAATAAGCTTTAAAAAAATAAAATACATCAGACTCTAAGAATGGTTCACTTCCACTAGTTTCACCTCCACTGGTCATTAACTTCCACTCTCATCCCCATACAGACTCTGCTCCACACAGCAGCCAAAGTGAAACTTGAGTAAGTTAGGTCCTACCCAGTAAGATCTTCCAGTGGCTTTCCATCTCATTCAGAGTAACAGTCACATTCCTTGCAATGGCCTATAAGGCCCTACATGTTCTTCACACAGACCCAGACACACACACAAGCACACACACACAAACACACACACACATTCTTCTGATTTCAGCTTCTTCCACTTCCGTCCTTGCTCACACCCTTCAACTACACTGTCTTGATGTAGTTCTTCAAAGTCACCAAACACCCTCCAGCATCTAGGCCTTTGCACTGATGATTCCCTCTGCTGGAACATATTTTCCTTGGTTAATAAAATAGTTCACTCCCTCACTTCTATCGAGTTTCCACCCAAATGTTTTCTTACCAGAGAGAATCCTGCCCAGACTATTGTGTAAGAATAGCAATCTCTCGTCCCTTATCTTCTCTGAGCTGCATTTCTCTATAGTACTTTCCACTGCCAGACATTTAAATATTTATTCGTTTCCTGTCTTTGTTTTTCTTATACTCCATCTTTCTGGTAAAGATATTAGTTCCATTGAGGTTTATTTGATTCACCACCAAAACAGTTTCTGGAGTAGTTTCTACCAGGCAGAGGACACTCTGTAAATATTTGCCAGATGAATGAATGACAACCATTTGGGAAAACTAGAGATAGGAAAGGAGGTGATAAAATGAATTTTAGGACAACCCATTGGGTGCCCAGACAGTAAGAGCCTCCCCAATTAGGAGCCAGTCCTGACAAAATCCCTCAAATGCAAATTCTGGGGGGTTGCGAGCACCACTTCTGACCAGGAGCTCAACACTTTAGTGCTGACAACACTTTGTAAGCTTTTGTATGTGGCATCCATGGCACTTGAATAAAGCAAGAGCACTGCAGTTAACAACCCAAATTGTTTCTCATGATTCTCTGTATTGCTCAGACCTTAGAGGACCAGTTGGCATCAGAGTGGGACTTTGGGCACGGGTGGTCATTCCTCTTTCCATTAGCTATGCTGTCTCATCTATCTGAATCCTTTGAGCCGAAAGATATTGAAAACTATTGGAAATTTGTAAGTTTAGCCAAGTCTTTGTACCAGATGCGTCCTTCAAGGTGACTTTCCACACCTTGAGCAGGGCCGGCTCATGGACTGGGCACTGGGCATAAAGCAGAGTTAGGGAAAGCTGATCTGCCACACAGAGGATAATCTGAACAAGGTTCAACATATAATTCAGCTCCTTCTACTCTGCTATCTGATGTGAACCTAGCAGCCCTAAGAATGATAATGTTGCAGAAAGCCTCAGCCCTTCAAAATGGAACACAGACCAATTCAAATTGACACTTGCCAGCTGGCAAGCTAAAAGCAGTGTTTACCTGCACAGACTCAGTCCCAGGCAACGTGGCAATTCCCATCTCTCTCTTTAACGTTGTCTGGCTTTGGGGATCTTGCCGTGCATGCTGGGCTATAATTATTGGTTCAATTAGCCAGTAATTTTTAAATCTTGGTGTCATCTTGTTTGGCGCAGACACAGTCTCATTGCAGGTATGTGTGCCTCATGGGTCTGAAACACCAGCCTATATCAGGAAAGCCTGGGAGGAAGGCTCCAGCCTCCCGGCAATATTAGAGTGTGTCTTTGGCTGCCATAGCAGAAGAATAGTTCACAAAGGTAATATATTCTGGGAGCCTGCTGGAACGTTCAACTGACAAGAGCCCTGTTGAGATGATGTTCATTCCCCCGGGAGCTTTTCTGTTTACATGTGCCTTTACTCATCTTTCAGCTGAATCAGAAAGCTGAATGGAAACTGCACTGTTTGAGAACACAAAATGGATTTTGATGCTTAAAAGGACTTTCATACAGAGAAACCCAGAAGAAACCCAGAAGAAACAATCTTCACGTGTAGTTCTAAAACCTTAGAATTGGGGAGTTGTCTGGGACTACAGAGATTGCTTCCTGTGTAGTCTAATATGGTAGTCACCAGCCAAAGTGATTTGGCTATTTACATTGCAACCTAAATTAATTTATTTCAAGTAAAATTAAAAATTCAGAAAAAAGTCTTTCAGTCACACCAGCTAGTCACAAGTCACACAAAGTTAGTGGCTACCATATTGGACAGCACAAATATGGAACATTTCCATTATTGCAGAAACTTCTACTAGGCAGCACTACTTAGACTACTTCCCTCATTTTATAGAAAAGAAAACAAAGGCTTATAATGGTCAAGGTCAAGTGTCTTGCTTTCTTATCTTAAAGACAATAGCTTGGCTGCTATCTTAGAAAAGATCCAGTTTGTCTTATTCTATCCTTTCATACTACGAGGCCATCTCCCATCTCTGATGATAGTATCAAATGTTATTCTAATAACATCCAGCACAAATACAAATGAAGGAAAGCAGGCTGGTGACACAGTTAGCCTATAAATGTCCAAGTATGAGTGATTACAAAGTGAAATTAAAATAGAGTCAGGAAATCCTGTCTTTTCCATGAAACTCTGTAAGCCTAATATGAAAAGAAGAGACAGTTTCCCCAATAGCACTGTGCCCACACCTGCAGCTCACAGGGCTGTATTGGTTACTATAGAACTTCATTTCTTATATAATTAACAAATGGTTTTTATCATGTTTCTTCAGTTGTGTATAATGAATGTCATGGGGGATTTTAATTGCTTAAGTAACTCCAAGAAATCTTCCCTCATACTATATATACAGGGCACATTTAGGAGCATTTTGGCCATACCAACCAATAAGCAATGATGGCTACTCTCAGCTTGTATATAACAGAAACTATTTTCAATGACCCTGTGATTCAAAGTTTCAGTACAGCCTAAGGTGTCAGAATTGAGTGGGCTACAGTTCTGTGGTTATTGACTATCCACACAAAGAAACCTGGAAAATCCTATGAAACCTGGATCATGTCTACATATAAGAATCTCTTTCTAGTCATTTGACTAGATTTGCCTAGACACCACATTTAGGCCAAATGATGTCAAACTAATACTACCCTTTTCAAAGTTGATATATACTTTGGGAAACTTCTAGAGCTCCTGAGGGTCAGGAACAGTATCCTTGTTCATCTATATCACTTAACAATATGCCTGGAACACAGTATGTGTTCAGCTACTATCTAGAAGGAAGGAAGGAAGAAAGGAAGGAAGGAAGGAAAAGATGCTATTTTAAAGATTTTTTTTTTTATTTATTTATTTGACAGAGAGAGATCACAAGCAGACGGAGAGGCAGGCAGAGAGAGAGAGAGAGGGAAGCAGGCTTCTTGCTGAGCAGAGAGCCCAATGTGGGACTCGATCCCAGGACCCTGAGATCATGACCTGAGCCGAAGGCAGCGGCTTAACCCACTGAGCCACCCAGGCGCCCAAAGATGCTATTTTAGAATCCCATCTAGCCTTTCAAGTGGAAGAGGAAATATACTGTGGAGAAATTTTATTGTTCTAATTTGGTCCCCTTTCTTCACATATTTGGCTAAAGGCAATAATACCCCTAAAAGCAAACACCTCCATTTTTTTTTTTTTTTTTTTTTTTTTTTTGCCTGCTCAACATCCCTCCCATTAAGAGAACCTATCTCTTCCTTTAGCCACTACTTCCCTTCAGGCCATACGCATCAGCTGGAATTGATCCTACTCTTGGCTCTAGGAATAGATACTAGAACTGGGCCTGGCCAAAGAGATTAGTTAAATGTGAGCAAACTACTTAGAATAATTTCCAGAGGTATCAAGAAAAATAAACTCTCTGCTGGTATCTTTAAGTTGGACGAAAATAATCCTGGAACTGTTACTAGCCATCTTTGGTCTCTCACTGGCCAGCTGAGAGCAAACAGCAGAGGCAAAAGATGGAGAAGGACAGATTCATGTCATGGCTTGGACATCTAGATCCAACCTTGAACTTTTCAGTTACCTGAATTGATAAATTATTCTTTCTTCCCTCCATCCCCCAGCTCTTTTTGAGCCTGTTTTAGTTTGGTTTCTGTTCCTTAGAGCAGAAAGAGTAATGATTAATGTGAACACTGATTCCCAAAAGTCTCTTTCGAAAGATTACCCCATGATTCTTGCAGCTATTACTAAAAGTGGTGACTTCCTCAGGCTAGAGAATGCTCTGGAAAGTGCACTTTTCCTCACATTTCCAGGCATGTCTGGCCTTCCTGGTAGAGATCCATTTCCAAGTAGATGTCCTCAGATCCCTACATGCTGTCTCCTCTGCTTTACCCCACTCTCAAGCTCACAAATCACACTTTTATTATGCTGTATGCAAGCCTTCTGCACTTACCTTTTCCCAGGTTTTAATTTTCCAAACTCATCTCATGAGTCAGCTCAGCCCAGGAACAAGCAATGGGAAACAAAGATTTATGTGGCACGGTGTATTTTATATTTAATAACTGTTCTGTCATGGCATTTATCTGCATAAAAAGTTGGGTAATTCATGAGTGGGTTGGCAACTGTGGCCTCCAGTGAGTAATGTTTCCTGCTCTATCTCAGAAAGATCGACAGCTTGGTAGATACCAACTCTCAGGTGCTCAGAAATCTTCAAATATGCTCAAGACTTTTCTGTGGATAAAATGAAAAGTAGCTTTACCAGGCAACAGTGGCCCACAGGAGCACACTGTATTATGATCTCTCAGAAAGTACAAATTAGCTGCCTCCTGCCTTGAATAAAGAAAAATAGGAAGTGTTTTACTCTCAGGGCTTTCCTGGCAGGATCAGTTCTCCAGAGATGCATCAAGAGAGGAAGAGGAGTAGCCTGGAACCCTGGTAGTTCCTTCTACTTCTGAGTTACTCCTACCTCCGGGGTGATGCAGGGTAACAAAGCAGACCATGGTTAACAGAACCGCAGTCCAAGTAGTTGCTTTTCAACCATAGTGCCCGAACAAAGAGCACCCTCTGGAGGCTTCAAGACAGAAGTCAGACATCTTTGCTCTAGCCTTTTTTCTCATGGGTAGCCATATCTGGGAGTAGCTTCAGCTCAAGGAGTTCAGCAGTTTCTGGAAGAAAGACATACCTGGGCAAAGCAAAGCAGCTGTTATGAAAACAGTGAGGTACTGCATTTGCCACACTCTAAATGGTTCAGGAGGGATTGGCCTGAAGGTCTGTACAGGCATCTTCATCCTCTCATGAATGAGGAACAGGAAGCTGCAGACAGTTCTACTTCTTGGGAGCAAGTCTACAGTTTGGAATTCCTACAGTCCTATGTTTCCCCACTTAAGAGAGGCTTCTGTTTCTTAATCCAACCAGGAGATTAGTTATCCTGCTGTCAGGATATTTGTTGCACTTGCCTTGGGGGTACATTTTACAAGTAAGCTGCTCGTCAGAATGTTTAACAGGATAAGGAGCAGGGATACCAGTAAGCGTCCAAGAAATTGAAATGTGACTGCTGTTTTACCCACTTGCTAATGAATTGTGAATGTATGACAGAATTCCTTCTTAGGACTTGATTTTGTTGATAAATACAATCTGTGAGGAGACATAAGTCCCGTCTATTTATAACTGTTGGAAGCCACTGATGAATACCGAAATAACTAAAAAATTTTGAATAGACAAATTGGCTTAAATCAAGTCTACAATACCACCCACCCCCATCTTTTAACCCTAAATATGAGCCCAGCTTACTGGTTCTATAATTATGATCAAGTTGCTTAATACTATCTGAGCCCACTTATAAACTCATTTATTTATCCATTTAGCTTTTCTGCATTCACCAAGTATTTATTGAGAACTTACTATGTGTTAGTAGCTGCATTAGGTGTTACAGAAGGGTTAATGATACAACTTTACATAGCAATTTCAGTTGTTAAGTGATACAAATGAGAAGAACTCCTAGCACAGAGGAATAGTGAATAAACTTCTACCACATACATATTTGGCAACAAAAACATATTAGAGGGCTAGGGAGAGAAAATCCTACTCAGGGTCCAGCTAGGTCCTTAAATAAAGCTCGTGCGTTATTGCTAAAGACTTTGAAGGTGTATTATTTCCCCTCAAGAATTGTACAGAGATAGTAGTCTGTAATTGCCCACAGCCCAGATAAAATGAAGTTTAAGATCATTATCTATCCATGCACAAGTATTTCCCTACTTTTCTCTGGAATCCAGTTCATGATATGAATCATATTATGGTAGAACATTCTTAGAAGGAAAGTTACCCTTTAGGGAGCATGCTGAGAGGTGCTGAAACCTCAGGTTAATAAGAGGGCTTCCCAGGCAACCTCCTGTAATAGTCTGGAATGATTGTACACATGCAGCTCTCTGTGTACACCTGCTCCACAAAGGCTCCGTTCCTAATTCTCCCCAGTAGGTAATTCAAATGACACCAAATAGATGGTCCAACAGTGTTTCTGGGTTAGTTGAAGAAATTATTTATTTCTGTGCTTTCTCTACTCTGAAAACTTAGTACAACTGGGATAAAAATTTTCAAAATACCAAGAAGCGGGTGGATATCCTAGGGCCACAATGAAAAGCCCAAAATTTCTTACTGCTTGTTTTGCTTAGTGAATCAATGGGAGTTAATTAAATGTCCTACTGAGAATGGGGAACCTGGTATGTTTTATAAGGCTGAATAATCCTTCAATAGGGCAAAGTGAAGGTTTGTCTTATAGGAAGCTGCTGACTAATGTGAGGTGAGTCAACTCTTTGGAAGAGCCCTGAGCAAATGCAGCTGGTATGCAAGTGAGGAACCATTTATTAACTAGCACCCTGGGTGCCCTGGTGAGGGCCGATGAATTTAGGACAACTATGCATTTTTCTTGCTCTGCACCCCCAAGAGTCAGGCCATGCAGCATTGTTGAAAATAGAAAAAAGTGCTAGAGAATTCTGTATTGTAATCAGTTTCCACATAATCCTGCATTATGCCAAATTGAAACAGTATTCTTCTTTTTTAATTTTTATTTTAATTCCGGTTAGTTAACATACAGTGTTCTATTAGTATCAGGTATACAATATAGTGATTCAACAATTGCATACCTCACCCAGTGCTCAACAAGTGCCCTCCCTAGTCCCCATTCCCTATTTAACCTCTCTCCATCCCTACCTCCCCTTCAGTAACCATCAGTTTGTTCTCTATAATTAAGTCTGTTTCTTGATTGAGACAATATTCTATAAATGAAAAGCTTTGCATTCTTTTTTGACCTCATAGAGAATCTTCAGAAATATATCCCTCACTCAGCTATCTGCCTCACCTGGCCTGTTTGCATGACCCTGTGAACATAGATAGCTTTAGATCTTTGCTTTTTCTTCTTCAATAGAACTTGGCTTCCCAAAAAGATAAAGGGGGATGCTTCTAGGACCATGACTCTTCTTATCATTGTTGTTTTTTTTTTTTTTTTGTCTTTGAACAATGGCTTGAAAGAAAGATACTTTATGAAATGCAAAGCAAAGGAAAATTTCTTGATCAAATTCACCAGTTTTTATTTTTCCTTTTAGAAGTCAAATATATAAAATACTTCTAAAGAGCTTTGGACCATATTTTCAAGGAGACTGAATTATGGAAACATTTGTTTAGAACTCAGTTTTAGAAAGGTTAAAAAGAATTTGGCTCCATCAAGGGTTTGAGAGGGATGGAATAAAGTCACCTTCATTCATTTAGAAAAATATAATCAAAGATATTCAAACAATAATAGGATGAAGTTCCAAAATTCACCAATTTTAAAAGTTAATAGTATGTCTAAAGTAATTCTCCAGGTTTACTATGAGTGAAGTGAGGGGTATAATTATGAAGCAATTAGTAGCTGGTTAAATACCAACAATGCTGATAAGAATTATAATGTTAGAAAGCTACTATGGCTTATGTTTGTTCTAAAAAAAGAGAAGTGTTAGCAAATCCAAATAAGGAACTATTGTTCCAATGCATTCATTTTTTTCTTAAATTATGGAAACCATTTTGAGCCAGTCTTAAAAGTCTAAAATTTGGAATTACTTTTGGAAATAATAATTCATGTGGTCTACATGCAATGGGCAAGATCAGTTCCAAAAGCAACTTCTTAAAATAGAGCTACAGACTTCTTGGGGCACCTGGGAAGCTCAGTTGGTTAAGCATTTGACTCTTGATTTCAGCTCAGGTCATGACCTCAGAGTCATAGAATTGGGCCCCGTGTTGGGCTGCATGCTCAGTGTGGAGTCTACTTGTCCCTCTCCCTCTGCTCCTCCCCCTTCTCTTCCTCTCTCTCTCTCTTTCTATCTCTTTATCTTTTAAGTAAATAGATAGAAAGATAGATAATAGAGCTGCAGACTTCTCAAATGATATTAGCAAAATGGTGGACTAGGAATTTTCAAGCTTTTATTCCCTGACAATAATATTGGGGGGGGGGGAGAAAGAAAGAAAGAAAGGGGGGCAAGGAGAGAAAAAAGGCAGAAATATTTGAACTAACCTTACCAGAACTGTGGAAAACAAAGGCTTATAGCTACC